>NC_068994.1:13341594-13344642 GCF_001194135.2 Octopus bimaculoides
TATATATATATATATATATATGTATATATGTAAACATACATGTGTGTATGTATGTATGTATACACACACACATATATTGGTAAGTGAGCGTAAAGGGGAAATATAAACAACGAAGTTGTGCGCGTGTAGTTTGAGTGTATATATACGTGTGTGTGTCTATGTGTATACATATAAATATGGATGCATATCCATATATATAAGCCTATATATGTACATATATACATCTTACATATGTTTATATGTATGTATATTTTTACTCACTATATTTATATGCATATATATATACATGCATAAATGCATGAATTTGTGTGTATGTGTGTGTGTGTATGTTTGTGTATATATATACATATGTATCGTTTATCCTCTACTTGTTTCGGTCATTAAACTGCGGCCATGCTGGGGCACCACCTCGAAGTATTTTTAGTCGAATGAATCAACCCCAGTGCATATTTATATATTTATTCTTTTAGTTTGGTATTTATTATATCGTTCTTTTTTGCCGAACCGCTAAGGTACGTGCACGCAAACACATCAACAGCGGCTGTATATCATGTATGGATAGACAGACAGACAGACAGATACACACACACACACACACACACACACACACACACACACACACACACACACACACACACACACACACACACACACACACACACACAACGCATATATACAGGTGCAGGCGTGGATTTGTGGTAGGTCACTTGCTTCACAACCACATAGTTCCGAGTTCAGTCCCACTGCGTAGCACTTTACGCAAGTGCCTTCTACTACGTATAACCTCAAGCCGACCAAAGCCTTGTGAGTGGATGTGGTAGACAGAAACTGTGTGTGTCTGTGTGCGTCTTTGTGCCTGTGTTTGTTCCCCATCACCGCTTGGTAACCGCTGTTGATGTGTTTACGTTCCCGTCACGTAGCGGTTCGGCATAAGAAACCGACGGAATAAGTACTTGGCTTAAAAAATTATAAAGTAAGTCTTAGGGTCGATTTGTTCGAACTATATTTTTATATATAGTTCAAATTTACAGAACATAAATGACGAAAGGCAGGTGGAGGAACAAGAAGCAGGTCCTTTGATGTCTTTGATGTTTCGAAATTATACTTTTCGACAAAAAGGGTTGAGAGGAAAAAAATAGAGAAAGAACGAAGAAATAAAGGAAAAAATTGAAAAAGAAAAAAATGTGTAGGGATTAACGGTTCAACATTTATATATATTTATATATATTCACTTCGTCATTATATTCACTGCGGTGGTATTTTGACCATACAGCATATGGTGTCTGGATGGATAACTGAACTGGTCGTTGTATACACGTGCATATATGTCTATATACGCGTGCGTATACGTGAGTATTCATATGTTTGTGTGTATGTATATGTAATTATGTACAATTCTTGGCATATTTCATTGACGAAGGTAAAGTATTTTTATATAGAACCAGAAACTCAGGGTCTGGAATTATCCAATTTTCACTAGTTTATTTATCTATTTGTCTTTTTACCTTGTGCTATTACAGTATGCTCAATTGTAAACCATGTTGCGCTTATCACAGATTAATCTATAACAACACAACTCGGCGATCAGTCGAAGGTTCTGCGTGAACCGCAGAAACGTGCCCCAGAGATCGTCCAAAATGCTCAGCTACCCTGAATGTACTGACTGTCTTTTGTGTTTACATAACTTCACTGCGAGACAGCGTATTTTTTGAATACGGATTTTCGTACTAGTATCCACCAATATGGGACGAGTGAACATAAAAGATAAAAAAGCACCTAAATCTAACAAAAGACACAGATTAATGTATTTCTCTACAGGAAAAGGTAGAGATCAAGAAAATACATGACAGAGGAAGCTTCGTCGATGAAGGTTGCGAGTTTGGTGTCAATGAATCTACTATTCATTCCAGTCACAAAATCCTTAGAGATGATTCATTTATCACTGTTTTTCAGATGGAGGGTGGGATGTGGGAACCAAGCCCCGAGATAAACAAGGACAGATGTCCTTAATAAACTTTGATCTAATAATCTGTTTGCAGTGTAGTTATTTCTAGAATAAATTCTAACCAGTTCCTGCTGAACAACTTCTCAGTAAATGCATTACATATTCAGATCAAGTAATTAGGGACCTGCTGGAGCAGTGCTGTACATTCTACTCCTTTCTGTCTGTCTGTCTGTCTGTCTCTCTGTCTGTCTGTCTCTCTGTCTGTCCGTCTCTCTGTCTGTCTGTCTCTCTGTCTGTCTCTCTCTCTCTCTCTCTCTCTCTCACACATTATGTTTTCAACCTCGCCTGTACAGAATCTCAATTAGATTGAACAAGTGGTACAGAAAGATATAAAACAAGAGTTGACAGGAGGATGGCTTAGTGGACAAAGTTCGTATTCTTTAGGTTGTGCTAGTGGTCAGACCAAACTCGTATAGCTGAGACATTATCATGTGACCACAATAATCTCATGCAACCAGGACAGTCTCGTGTGGCTAGCACACTCACAGAAAGCTCCCTTATAACTGGAACATCGTGTGACAAGGATGCTGCCACGTTGTCAGAACACCATCATATGTTGAGACCATCTCATGTGACCAAGACTTTCTCATGTGACCAAGACTTTCTCATGTGATCAAAACACTCCATGTGGCCGGATTATTCATGTAGCGAGGCAACACTTACGCTGCCAGAACATTCGCATGTGGCCAGGATACTCTCATGTTCCAGTTCTATATTTAAGAGATGAGGAATTATGTACGCTATTTACATTATTTACATTTGACGGATATTTGTCCTCATCTTATTTGTTGTTGACACGTTTCGGTTGATATACCCTCCAGCCTTCATGATATACCGTCATGTGTCTTGGGGAAATTTCGAACCTTTTTTTTGTCTCCTTGTTTCTCTCCCAGTTTCTTTCTGTGCTCCTTTCTGTGGAAGAGCGTAGGCTCGAAACGTTAAGGATTTTTTCACTTCCCGAGCGTTATGCTAATACATCTGTTTGTTTTCTATACCACCTGTCTTCGTCTTTTGTTTTTCTGTGTGAATTCTCCCTATATATA
>NC_068994.1:13345010-13345864 GCF_001194135.2 Octopus bimaculoides
ACACACACACACACACACACACACACACACACACACACACACACACACACACACACACACACACAACACACACCCATTTCTATATACAAATATTTGCATCACTCAACAAACCGATGGCATTTTGTAAATACAGACATAAACATTACTATATACCATCATTAAAACGAATACAAACCTTTTGACTCTCACGTACGCTCACACACACACACATATTCCCCCAAACGTAGTACATATATACATACAAACATATAGACGTACACACAAATACATACAAACGTTTAGACGTACACACATATATATGCAAACATGCAGACGTACACACATATACATACAAACATATAGAGGAACACGCATCTACATACACATATGTATGAAACCTGACATAAATTCATAGCAACATAGACAAGTCAGTGTTAAAAAGCTAACCAGAAATAAATATTTAGTGAAGAAAAAAAATGGTATTACTCAATAATTAATGTTATTTTCCCTTTCTTGGTAAACAAGGGAAGCAACTCCAATAATGTTTTATTAATCTGACCTCGTCACCGAAGCGTAGTTTTTACTGTCCTTGGTATAATGTTAAAGAAACATTAAACGCAGTTACTATAATAATGTTGTATATGTGTTCCGTTGAAGAACGAATACGAAAATTGTTCAGAAAATATTTTATTGAAAGAAATAACATTTGCATAGACCATTCAAGTTTCGGCTTACATATTAATTACCATCGCTTGTGCACACAAGTTGTCCGTATCCGAGGGTGGGCTTTGACGCAATACAAAAAGTACGGAAAGAGTACTAATTTTTGCCCATTTTTTCTCTTTCTCACACACACACACAATTTATATATATAT
>NC_068994.1:13348080-13349704 GCF_001194135.2 Octopus bimaculoides
CTAGATGTAGAACCCATATGGTCCGGCCACTAGGAAAATATTGTTCTCAAGAAAATTCAAACGCCAGAACGTAAGCGAGCAAAACAAATGGCGTTTGCAGAATTTTCTTGAGAACAATCTTTTCTTAGTGGTCAGACCATATGGGGTCTACATCTAGCATATTGGATGTCCACTTAGTGGTCATCCCTCTTATATGTATGTAATATAATTTTTCTGAGTCTTCAGATGTTTTCAATACGCTAGGCCACTGGCTTAAATTGATATTCAATTTTTTTAAATATATATATATATACACACACACATACACAGACACACAGGCACAGCCACACACAAACATACACACATACACACACATTTTCTAACTCATTTTCCTAGTTACAAAATCAGTGAGTGTAATTATTACACTGTGCTTTCTATACATTGCAAGGGAGTAAGCTGCTGCCATGCCTGGCAACAAGGCGACAAGTACCCACCACTGAGGAGATCCAATAAAGACCGAAACCTCGTGGTCCGGTAGTCTTGAAGGTAGGGTGGCATGAGTTATCTCCCACCTGGTATAAATATCGGGTGCGAGAAGCGCACTGAATAAACCAGCTGGAGATGTCTTCCTAGGGTTAAATGGCAGTGTCGTCATCACCTAGAGAACACCCACATTAAAGTGGCTATAAGCAATACTTTAAATACACACACACACACACACACACCAACCATGGGCAAACCGTAACCAGAATAATTTTGTAAATGGCACACCTAACAAAAACTTACCTTGAATTTATTTAGTGGTGCGGCCCACCTCATCGTGTTGAGCCATATCTCATGCGGCCTGTTTCATGTCTGATATGTACATTCACATCTGTTCTTTTAAACCAGTAATTTTAAAACCTGTTTTTATTTATTTATTTATTTATTTTTGCCTTTTATCGATGAACTCCTTTGAATATCTGTCTTATTTACTGAAATGGACTTTCCTAGCCATTCGATGTTTAAAAAATCCTATTATTATTATTTTAATGATTAATTATTGTTATTATTAGGATCTGCGTAAAAAAAATCGTTGAAATATTTTGTGTTTTGTAGAAGTATAACTAGTTTATTCCTTATAAATTTTTAACAGGATCTTATACAGGCCCCCAAAGGTCACCTAACATTACGCATGCGCACATACTCTCACACACTTATCTCCATGCCATCACGACCTTAACGCCATTTTTTACTGCTACTGCCACCACTACCTCCATCACCACCACCACTACCTCCATCACTACCACCGCCACACAGTGTCATCACCACCACCACCAACAACACTGCCACTACCATTTATACCTACATACTCTAGCATCCACCTGTAGCGACATTAACAAGAACAAAAGCAGTGTCATAATGACCACGCCACCATCAGCCGTACGAACGAACACACGGACAATGTCACACCGCCACCTCATCACCCCAACCACCATTACGACAGCCGCCGCCATCGCTGTCATCATCACACTCAATACCACCACCACCCAGCAGCAGCAGCAGCACAAAAACTACGGCCACCATCATCATCGCAATCATCATCATCTTCACTACCACCACCAGCACCGCTACCATCGAAACCACCACCACCACCACCACCACC
>NC_068994.1:13350199-13350669 GCF_001194135.2 Octopus bimaculoides
GTTTGTGGTTGTGGTAGTAGTGGTGTTGGTGATAATAGTTTAGCCATGTGGTTATTGGTATTTTCGTAGAGGTGTGTGGACTGATGGTGGTGGTGAAATGGCTGTAGTGGCGTTGTTCTTGTTGGTGGAGGCACTGATGAAAGCAATTTAACAACCGGGTTCCGGGTTCAGTTCCACTATGTGACAACTGGGACAAATGTCTTCTACTACAGCCCCAGACTGACCATAGCCTTGTGACTGGATTTGGCAAACGGAAACTGTGTAGAAGTTTGTTGTATACACACACACATACACACCCACACACCTACACACCCACACACCCACACGTGTGTGTGTATATAGGTATTTGTGATTTCTCCTCCACCGTTTGTAATCCAGTGTTGGTTTGTTTATATCCATGTTAACTTTTCGGCTTGGCAAAAGCGGCCGATAAAACGAGTAAGAGACTGAGCAAAAAAAAAAAAAAAAAA
>NC_068994.1:13350844-13352356 GCF_001194135.2 Octopus bimaculoides
GCAAAAGCGGCCGATAAAACGAGTAAGAGACTGAGCAAAAAAAAAAAAAAAAATACTGGGGTCGATTTGTTTTGACTAATCTCTTCAAGGCGGTGCCCCAGCATGGTCGCTATCCATGTAAGAGACTTGGGCAAGACACTTTGAGAAGACTTGCAGTTGCCCGTACAAGCAAGTTTTTTCTTCCCACGCCACTAATGTTTATCCAAGAAAAAAAACCGTCCACTTTTCCCGATATTTTTTGGTCTGTCAACCCAAGTCATCACAGATATTGCCGCCAATCGCCAATCGCCAGAAGAGATACCGCAAAGTATTAGGAGCCATCTTGGATTCGTACTTTTATTATCGTCTCCAAAAGAGTGAAAGGCATCTTTGATCTCCGTGGAATCTGAACTCACAATGCAGAATAGGAACAAATACCGCGAGGCATTTTACGACCCGGTTAGTTCGTCGTGTAGATATATTTTAGTCTTGATGAGAGACCTCTGATACTTAGAGAGGAGGTGTTGAATATCCAAGTATTGGCCATTTTACCAATTAAAATAGGGACTACATTTTATATCTGGTCTGGGAATTTTACCACCTAAGATAAAGACTACACTTTATACCTGGCTTGGGCATTTCACCAACTAAAATAGGGCCTATGTTTCACAATTGATCTGGACATGCTACCAACATGGACCTACATTTCACACGGGCCTACACTTCACATCTGACCTGGGCATTGTACCAACTAAAATAGGGCTTACATTTCACATCTGGTCTGGACATTTTACAAACTAGAATAGAGCCCATATTTCACAATTGGTCTGGGACATGCAACCAACTAAAATAGGGCCTACCTTTCACCACTGGTCTGAGTATTTTACCAACTAAAATAGTGCCTACATACTTTAGATGTAGATTTATCACAAGGATTGCACGACTCGGGGGGCACGACAGAAATAGAAAAATCAACGGGAGAATCTTCACGTTGTTATACGATCAGCATTCAAATCAATCTTCCTTAAGTCACACCGTAACGACTCAAAAGCTAAAAAGAGATATTTGATAATGTAGTCGTAAATACATTACGTTTTCTGAGACAACATCAGGGTGATGATGGCCGCCATGCCTTTGATCGGCGGCCTGCTCGATCGGAGGGAAGACCTATGAGTAAACAAAAACCCGGCATCAGGTAACGAAATAACAAAATAAATAAACAATAAAGGACAGCGGGAGATCTGGCGAACATATGTCTCCAGAATAAACCACAAAAGGAGTAGCATATATGTGTATAGGAGAGCGTCTATATGTGTGTGTGTATGTGTATGTGTGCGTGTGTGTGCATGTGTGTGAGCGTGTGTGTGAGCGTGTGTGTGTGTGCGTGCATATGTAGGCATAAATGTGAGTGTATATATATATATATATATATATATGTATATATATATATATATATATTTATGAATACAATATATGTACTATGTACATATATTTATATACATACGTACACACACATATATATATATATATGTA
>NC_068994.1:13354278-13355531 GCF_001194135.2 Octopus bimaculoides
TATATATACATATATGTATATATATAACATGAATACATATATGTATACATATGCACATATACATGTGTGTATATCTATCTATCTATCTATCTATCTATCTATCTATCTATCTATCTATCTATCTATCTATCTATCTATTAGAAGCAAAAGTTTGACTGTGATCTTGAAGTTCTGGTTGAGTAACCATCGTCAGACAAGATTTCATACGTAGAATATTATTTTTAGAAATAGGCCTTTGAAGGTTAGTTGCATACTCCTTCACATTTTTATTCTTGGTATTATTTGTGCTGAATTTTATAGTCTAATCAGAGGAATTAGTTTTAGAAATTTGTTCTTAGCGTTATTGTAATATTTCTTATGATGATGTTGACTGGATATAGTCATATCCCCTCGATTGTTGGTTTTTACAGTTGATGTGTTCTGTTCCGCGACACATACAATTTTCTTGCTGCATCCTACCCTGCTAAACTCATCGTTATAATAATCCGCATATTTATTGAAATTTTCTCCATTTGCCTACAATCTAGAAATTCTATTAGAAAAATGTTTAATAATTGAATTAATTATGGTCCTAGGATGATTCGTACTTTTGTTAACGTAATGCAGGGTTTCATCCGGTTTATGATACGGATGAAAAAATGTCCAGTGTCTTATTAAAGCGTTACATCTGGGAAATTTGTTACCTCATGATTACTCTTAGTTGTAATAGGCCAATATTTTAAATTTTGTTTGAAAGTGCTTTCCTTGTTCTTTCTATTCCCGCATTACTATAACTGGAGAAAAGAAGTGCGTCATCCCTATATAGACCATTCATATTGTATGGGAAATTCTATACAGACCATCCATATTGTATGGGAAATCCTGTTTTGAGTTATACACTGTAAATACCAACCAAATCAGTTATCTGTGCCGAATCACTGGACCCCATTGTAATACCGAAATTATTAATTCTGTTCCTCCTAGTTTAAGTCTTATCATCGAGATCATTCACTGTCCGCCTAGCAGTAAGTATAATATCAACCTCCGTTCTAGACAGATTTGAGCGAATATCAGAGATTTATTTAGTAGGATAAGAGAAATATCAGAATAATAGCTATCTATATCTACATCGATAGATTTACATTTACTTTCATTTTGAACATTCCTACACCTATAAATCACATCGACTGCATTTGTTCATAGATATAGGTTAAATCTAGATTTAAGGTCTAATATAATGTTAGCTAATATATATATATATATATATATATATA
>NC_068994.1:13358049-13358817 GCF_001194135.2 Octopus bimaculoides
TATATATATATATATATATATATATATATATATATATATATATCTACTTAAATGTATACATATATGTGTGAGTGTATGTGTATACACATGTTATACACACACACTGTCGCACACACACATACACAGAGACTCATACATACACACATGGATACACACGCGTGTGTATAATACCAAACCGCCTAAATTTCAACAAGGGTTAGTTTGCCAATACAAATATTAACCACAGTTTCCGTATAAAGGATTCTATTCCAAATCTGACAGTAAAAACAATTTGTCGTCAATTCAATATTAAATTAAAGTAAAATCCACCAATCAAGGCAACTGATGATGTTCTGTGTTCATACAAACAGACGATATCAGATTTGAAAGATGGGTGAATAAAGTTTATTTGCCGTGAGAAATATAGAAAAAAGTCTTCGTCGCCTTGGGTTTAGACTGAATTTTTAGACCAAATTTCATTGCTCCTTGATTTGGTTGTCATTTAGAGGCGTGAGAGGTCACCAAGGATACAGTCACGAATAGTGATAGATTTAGGGTGAAAGGTTTGAGTATTGTTGGGGAGGGAGAGCGAGAGGAAGATAGATAGGTACAATACATCAAAAAAGTCATTCAGATTAAAGTTATGATGGTATGTGAAAGTTTTGCCGGGATCGGGGAATAAGAATTTACAGTAGAGAAAGAGTAGTCAAAGCGGGAGTGTACGTGCAAACACAATTTTGCAATACACAATGACACACACATACATGCAAACATATATATATATATATA
>NC_068994.1:13359505-13361354 GCF_001194135.2 Octopus bimaculoides
TATATATATACGCACACGCACACTTGCACACGCACTCTCTCTCTCTCTATCTCTCTCTCTCTCTCACACACACAAATGTGAACTTTTAAGTGTTATGTATAAAATCCAATTGCAAATGGATTTTATACATAACTCTGAAGAGTCGACGTCAGGAATCTATACTTGCTTATGTTATTTGATAATATAGCAATACTCTTGAAATTGAATATCGATGAAACAATGGTAAATTTATGTAATAAAACGGTTTGCTTGCTCCATTTTCTGGTGAACAATTATAGAAAATTTACGGATATTTTTGTATTTTCAGAAATATGATCTGTAAAATATTCGGTCTTTGATTTAAAGTCATATCTAATCGCCTGTACCCGTTGATGAGTTTGTAGTGTGTTATTGAGTGAATCCTTGTCAATAAATAGGATAGCTTTTCTTTTAGATGTATAAGATACTTGTCTGTTTAGTAGTGACACTGTCCTTAATATTTGGGCAATAATATGAAACCAGGGTGGTTGATTGATGGAACTGTAAGAACTTCGGACCGAACATATTTATGCAATTGTTTACATAAATCTTTCAATGAATTCCGTATATGGTTAGTAAGTGATCAGATAAAAGGGGGAATTAAACTAATTCTGAGGATGAAACTTAAGTACTTCGGAGGTTTGGCAATGTCACGTATGTGAAATCGCATTTTATATATATACAAACAAAGGTTCTGGGCTCTTGCAATTATATGTATCTTGGTTCTGTTTTCTGGGTCGCGGACCAGTACACAGCCTTAGAATGTTCACTATCGGGCCGCACAGTATGAACAAATTTTAAAATTTCATTTCTATTTTATTGAATAATGCAATCTACAGGGCGTTTTTGCATTGTATTATATATGTAATAATTGGATTAGTGAAGGTGCTTGGCTTAGTGAGTTTAATTCTCAGTGATACGTTATGTCTTTGAGCTAGGCACTTTACTTCACATTGCTCCAGTCCACTCAGCTGGCAAAAATGAGTAGTACTTGTAATTCAAAGGGCCAGTCGTGTCACACCCTGCGTTACGCCGAATCTCCCTAAGAACTACGTTATGAGTACACGTGTTTGCCGAGTATTCAGCCACTTGCACATTAATTTCACGAGCAGGCTGTTCCGTTCCCATATGAATTACATATCATGCTTTTTATTGTTTTGTTAAGCGCGTGATTCCTCGGTCCGTGGAAAAATTGTTTTGTATGTAACTTGGAGCCCAAAAGTTTGGGAGTCAAAACCTGGAGCTAAAAAGTTCCTGGAGCCAATGAGTGTGGGAACTGCTGGTGTAGACCATTATTGTATCCCTGAGATGTTTTCAGTTGGTTTAGTAGGGCTGTTGAAGGAAACTAGATTGCTACATCCCCAAAAACTGAGGGACCCGTTCGATGCCTCTATAAAAGGTAAAATACAGGCCTGGTCTGGATAGATAGATCTGACATATATATGTTTAGGGTCCAGAGTGGTGACCGAATGTCTGTATGTACTGAAAATCAGATATATGTGGTGGCGTAGTTGACAGGTATGTATGTATGTATGTATGTATGTTTGTATGTATGTATGTGTGTGCTTTTGTATGTGTGTATGTATATGAGAACATAAATATTTACGTATATATGTATAAATGTATACATATATATATATATATATATATATTCATATGTGTGACTGCTTGTATGCATATATTTCTCTTTCTATCTCTCTGTCACTCTCTCTTCACACACACACACACACACAAACACATGCATGTTTATATCCATCCATATCCTATCTATCAATCTATCTACATATACATATATATATATATGCGTATATATATATATATATATATATAT
>NC_068994.1:13361758-13364307 GCF_001194135.2 Octopus bimaculoides
TAGTAAACAGTCAAGAAGCTGAAAACTGTTTATTAGAAAGGTTACGTCAAATAGGGGAAGATGTAAATATTTGCAGTTTGTGAAGAGAAAAGGGGGGGGTGTTTGGGTTGAGGGAACGTGTGACAAGCCAGGAGCGAGTGGAGTGCGGCAAGGGTGTCTTGAGGGGCAGGACGGAGGGGTGGGCGAGGATGTAGGTAAACCGGGTGGTACTTTTCAGTTGTATCAGAGCAGCAAATAATCTCGTGCGAAAAACGAATGGTAGTTTACTGGTGGTGATAGAACTTCTGTTCTGTTGGTCGTGGTTGTTGGGATGGTTGTAGCTGGTGTTGTAGTGGGGTAGGTAGTTGTGGAAGTAGTAGTAGCTGTGGTGGTGGTACTGGTAGGAATGGTGTTGTGGTAATTCTTGTTATGATGGTATTAGTGGTTGTACTAGTGGTGATCACTTTATAGTACTAGTGGTTGTGGCGGTAGTAGTGGTGAGTGTTTGTACTGTAGTAGTTGTAGTAGCAGTAGTAATAGTACTGTGAAAGCGCGTGGCTTAGTGGTTAGGGTAATCGGCTCACGATTGTAAGGTTCGGAGTTCGATTCCCGGCGACACATTTTGTTCTTGAGCAAGGCACTTTATTTCACGTTGGTCCAGTCCACTCTGCTGGCAAAAATGAGTAGTAACTTGTATTTCAAAGGACCAGTCGTGTCCCATTCCATGTCACGTTGAATCTCCCCGAGGACTTCGTTAAGGGTACGAGTGTCTGTGGAGTACTCATCCACTTGCACATTAATTTCATGAGCAGGCTGTTCCGACAGAATGCCATGCGTAGTAGTAGTAGTAGTAGTTGTTGTTATAATAGTGGTGGTGGTGGTTGTAGGATTGGTGATAGCGTTGACGGTCGCAGAGCTTGTAGTGACTTTCATAATGTTAGAATTAAACCCACTTTGAAGAGGTTTTAAAAGCTCACTCAAGAAGTCGTCTGCAACAAGCTGCTTCTTCAAATGTGTTTGTTCTTCAATTTTGGTTTATCATTCTTAAAAATATACCATTAGACATGCATCGATGGCTGGATATCTAGATCTTGTAATCCCTCGAAAGACACATCAATGGAAATTTAGACACCAATACACGATGCATTATCGTATATCAGTATGTTGTCTAATGTTGCTGTAAATACGTCTGTAATCTTTACTATTTTTGTTGTCTTTAAACAGTCTTTTGTATTTGTTTCAGTTATTCGACTACGGCCATGCTGGGGTACCACCTTACAGGGTTTTAGTTGAACAAATCGACCCAATACTTAATTTTTAACGACTTGTCTTATTCTATCAGTGTCTTTTGCAGAACCGGAGTTGAGGGGAACAGGCCTGTCTCTGGCCTGTGCGATGTTTGTATGGAGATTAGCTCTTTGAGTCGGCTAGTATATATATATATAAAGAGAGGCTTCTTTCAGTTTCTGTCTACCAAATCCACTCACAAGGCATTGGTCGGCCCAACACTATAGTAACAGACACCTGCCCCAAGTTGCCACGCAAAGGGACTGAATCCGGAACCATGTGGCTGGGATGCAAGCTCCTTACCACACAGTATTCTTTTGTGTGACTCTAAACGTGTGTGTTATTATAATATACGTTCATTTATGTATATGTTTATGATGTATAGTGGAGGCACAATAGCCCAGTTGTTAGGGCAGCGGACTCGCGGTCACAGGATCGCGATTTCGATTCCCAGACCGGGCGTTGTGGGTGTTTATTGAGCGAAAACACCTAAAGCTCCACGAGGCTCCGGCAGGGGATGGTGGCGACCCCCGCTGTACTCTTTCACCACAACTTTCTCTCACTCTTACATCCTGTTTCTGTTGTACATGTATTTCAAAAGGGCAGCCTTGTCATACTCTGTGTCACCCTGAATCTCCCCGAGAACTACGTTAAGGGTACACGTGTCTGTGGAGTGCTCAGCCACTTGCACGTTAATTTCAAGAGTAGTCTGTTCCGTTAAAAGGATCAACTGGAACCCTCGACGTCGTAAGCGACGGAGTGCCAACAACAACAATGATGTATATGTGTAGGGAAACCTCAATGCGCGCTTCAGTGTATGTGTGTGCGCGTGTGTATGTATGTGTGCATGCCTGTATGTATGGCTGTATTTGTGTCTCTGTGTATACGTATTAATATGTCTGCCTCTAAACGAGTGTGCTAATGTATGTGTACACCTATGTGAACTTACGCTGGCACAAATCCATAGAAGCGCACATGTATTGAGTACATTTAGGTGTGTGTGAGAAACCCCCAAGTTTGCATCTCTCTGAGTGTGCATGTGTGTGTGTATGTGTGAGTATGTCTGCGTGTGTGTATATGCGTATGTGTGTTTGTATGCATGTGTGTGTGTGCATGTATATGTGTGTGAATGTATATGTGCGTGTGCGTATGTGTATGTGTATGTGCGTGTGTATGTGTGTGTGTGTCTCTGTGTGTCTGTGTGAGTATGTGTATGTATGCGTGTGCGTGTATGTGTGTGTGTGTGAGTGTGTGTGTGTGTGTGTGTGCTTGTGTGTGTGTGT
>NC_068994.1:13372458-13373297 GCF_001194135.2 Octopus bimaculoides
TATATATATATATATATATATATATATATATATATATATGTATGTATAGATCTTTTTGAAAGAATTTTTGATACAGTTTATAATATTTGAAGTAAGTTTTTCTTGAATTAACATTCATTAATTACATAAACAGTATTAAGAAAGCTATTTTGCATATTTGTGACGTTCCGTTCTTGTCAAAGATTTTTTATATAACTAACAATTTCAATAAAGTCTTTTAAAACATACTCTCTCTCTCTCTCTCTCTCTCTCTTACACACACACACACACACACACGTTCATGTATATGATATATGACAATGCACATTCCTTTAATTTTCTTCCATTTTTCTTCAGTTCTTCAGCTGGTTTCCCAATTATTCGGATAATTATTCGTACTGCAAAAATAAATGATGATCTCATCTGTTTTTACAAAACCTTAAATTTAACGTCAGCTGTCGATGCAGAGTGACTTCTATTTAGATATGGATTCTATTTCTTAAATATATTTTATTTTTGTCATGTTCGTTCGGTAATGTATGTATGTATGTATGTATGTATGTATATATTAAAAAAAATAATAAGGTACTCAGATATCTAGATGGTTGTACATTTACAGATTTTTATTAATATGGCAAATGTTTTATAAATATTAGCGCTTGCACCTATTCTTGTAGGTTTTTCAAATATTTGAAACACCTACAAGAATAGGTGCAAGCGCTAATATTTATAAAACATGTGACATATTAATAAAAATCTGTAAATGTACAACCATCCAGATATCTGAGTACCTTATTATTTTTTCTAATATATAATTCCTGTACATCGTCTCCAAACCTTCCAATATATATATATATATA
>NC_068994.1:13374184-13374922 GCF_001194135.2 Octopus bimaculoides
CACCACCATAACCTCCACCACTACGGCCATCACGACCACCTCCACGACCGCCGCCGCGACCACAACGACTACCATGACCACGGCAGTGAATTCGACGACGACCACCACCATTACCACTACCAACACCAACACCACTACACAATCACACTACATCTATACTAGCAGCACCACTCCACCTCCACTAACCCCACCATAAGCACCAGCAACCAGCATCAACACAACCACAATTACACGCACTTCTTACCACCACCACCACCACCACCACAACCACTACTACTACCACCACCTCTGCCGTCACCACCACCACCACCACCACCACCATCGCCACCATTACACCTATTGCTCATACCACTATACCACTACCATACGGTACATTATCAAGATATGACTTATCGCCTGTCATCATGAAAATGCTTATGATAGCCGACATGTTTACTCCATGTTATATCAGGTTTGGTTTAAAAGTGATAGCTTCGTTCCCACAAAAGTTTCAGTACACTGCTATAAATAAACTTCAGAAAGATGGCAGCACCTACACACGACACAAATATTCATTTAAACTTTCATAGTGACTTGTATGTATGCATGTCTGTCTGTCTACTTGTATCTATCTATCTATCTATCTATCTATCTATCTATCTATCTATCTATCTATCTGTCTGTCAATATACATAATTGTGTATCTCTCTCTCTCTCTCTCTCTCTCTCTCTCTCTCTCTCTCTCTATATATATATATA
>NC_068994.1:13375076-13377058 GCF_001194135.2 Octopus bimaculoides
CACACACACACTCACACACACACACTCACACACACACACATATTTTGGAATTGTATGGATAATACCGTACTTAATTTTGGTGCCTAAATTCCATATTCACTTTGAATCTAAATTTTATATATATATATATATATATTCTGGATTTTAAATTTTTCTTCTCTTTAATTCTTTCGAACGGTTAGGAATACCTACAATGCATTTGGTTTTTCTTTTTTTTGAGACTGGTTGGTTGTAAAGATGAAATACTGATCGCTGTCGTTTTACCTCATCCAGGATACGCAAGCTTTTATAGAAACACTGCTTTTGAAACAAATAATACAAACGATCAATTTTATGCTACATTTCGCCAATTGAGTTTTTAAAACTAAAATCAGAAAGAAACAAAAACTTATGCACTAAACCGAAATTGACATTATTTGCATGACTAAAATACCGATGGATTTTAAATAGATTAAATGCTAAGCGGCCAGGTGTTCTGTAAATGTATGCAATTATCCGGTATACAGTTTAATAGTAAAAACCGATATGAGCTCTTTCATGCGATTCATGCACACACTCACACATGCACATACATACACATACATACACATACATACACACATACTTGCACTGTGAATATGTCAATCTATCTTTAGTATTCTAAGCCTCGGGATCTGTTTATCTGTTTGTGCGTACCTTAAATGTTACGAACTGTCCATTGTAACTCAAAAACTGTCTCGATTAATGTATTTTTAACTAGAACCGCCCTCACCCCACGTTATTATCATTATTTTTTTCTGCTCTTGAAATCGTCTCGAAACACAGGAAATTTTGTTCCTTATTTTATCAGCATGGAAAAATAATTTCCTTCTATTTATGGAAGAGTCAATGGAAAATAATACATTGCGGGCAAAAACACACTGATATTCAAGCGAAAATAGACACACAGACATACAAACACATGAGTTTCGTACAAAGGTAGCGAGATATAAACACATCAAGCAAACACACAATCGCAAACGCACACAAACGCACGCAACTATTAGTGAGCATGCGCTCAAACAAACACAAGGACAGAATATACGAAAACAAACACACACACATCTACTTGTGAACGTGCTTACAAGCAAACCCAAGGACAGATTTTATGAAAACAGACGCACATAGATAAATAGGTACATTTATAAGACGGTGGAGGCGTGTAGTTTAGTAGTTAGGGTGTTAGACTCATGATCGTAAGATTGCAGTTTCGATTCCTGCACCGGGTGATGCGTTGTGTTCTTGAGCAAAACACTTCATTTCACGTTGGTCCACTCCTCTCAGCTGGCAAAAATGATTAATCTTACAATGGACCAGCTTCCTGTCCACTGAGGGCCTGCAATCAGCGTGTGTACGCTTTAAACCCGTTAACAACTGGGCTGGAGAGCAAGTCGGAACCAACAGCTGCCGTAACTCCGGCTGCTGCCAACGCACAAAATTCTCGGCTTTTGAGGCGCTCAATAGCGTCTATCGATTTATAATAATAATAATAATAATAATAATATATATATATATATATATATATATATATCTGTATGTTTTTGTGTATACGTGCAAGATATGGCTGTGGGGTTAAGAAACTTGTTTTGTAGTTATGTGGTTGGTTTCGGGTTGAGTCCCACTTTGGGTGACTTTTTTATACTGTAGCTCTGGAGCTACCATTGTGTGCACGTTGTACACACATGTGTGTGTGTGTGTGTGTGTTGTGTGTGTATGTGTGTGTGTGTGTGTGTGTGTGTTGTGTGTGTGTGGGTGTGCAAGTGTGCAAAACTTCAGTTCGTAGTGCCAAGGAAATCGAAATTACGTTATTAAAATCTGAAACATGGAAAAAGGGCACCAACATATGTTTTAATATTTTCCATGTACATACATAGAAATTAACAGAAACTCTTTAATTGATAATTATATGTAATTATAAATATTCTGCTCTACTTGCTTCATGAATCTCAACATGTGACTGGCTG
>NC_068994.1:13378618-13383100 GCF_001194135.2 Octopus bimaculoides
ACCACCACCACCACCACCACCATCCAAGCTCCGCCACCACCACCACCACCAACAACAGCAACATCATCCAAGCTCCTCCACCACTACTACCACCAATAACAACATCAACATCAACATCAACAGCAACACCATCCAAGCTTCACCTTTGCAACCACCACCGATAACCACCACTGAGACACAACCACGACAATTACCTTATCCACGACCATCCACCTTATCCACCACTATATTACAAGTGAACAAATCAGCTTTGCATGTTGGTAGCACCAACCTCTTATCAATTGATATACAGACCGTTCGATAATTTTACTAAATCAATATTTTAAGATCCAAATAATTTTTGTACTTTCAGCACTTTAATGTAATGATGGAATGTAAGACAAGAAGGAATGCCAATGTCTTTTTCTTTCTTTCTTTCGGTTTTTTTTTTCATTTCGTCAGGGTATATTTCATGAAGGACAGCAGCCGTATAACGTTTTCTATTTAGTCTTGTTATTTCAAACTGTGCCTTCAGTTTTAACTTGTTGGTTCACAATTCTTTCAACAGCTGGTTGAATAGACAAACCATCTGGTTTTGCAATCAGAAGCAATTTTCAAAGGTGCTGAGCCATCATTTAATGTTTTATACAAGCAGCTGTATTGATGCTTGTCTGACAGATTTTCAGAACCAATTATGCGTTTCAGCAATAGGAAATTCCAAATTCTTCGCTTAACTTTCGAAAGAAGCATGTGATAATGCTAAATGTATGTCGTGACACACACACACACACACACACACACACACACACACACACACACACACACACACATTTGATTAAAGTTAAAGATGATATAAACAGCATTGTTGGTACCGTAGCCTTATCAGCAACAACTGCTACCATTATCAGTATCAATTGCAAGAATTATCAGTCCCTACTGTTTCCAAAAGTAGTACCAATTGCTACCATTATCAATGTCAACTGCTACCATTATTATTACCAGTTGCAGAAAGGCGGTGAGCTGGCAGAATCGTTAGCACGCCGGGCGAAATGCTTAACGGTGTTTCGTCTGTCTTTACGTTCTGGGTTGAAATTCCGCCGAGGTCGACTTTGCCTTTCATCCTTTCGGGATCAATAAAATAAGTACCAGTTGCATACTGGAGTCGATCTAATTGACTGCCCCCCCAAAAAAAAATTCGGGCCTTGTGCCTTGAGTAGAAAATAAAAAAAATAAAATAAAGAATCGTTAGCACGCCGGACAAAATACTTAGCGGCATTTCGTCCGCCTTGACATTCTGAGGTCAGATTCCGCCGAGATCGGCTTTGCCTTTCATCCTTTCGAGGTCGATAAACTAAGTACCAATTAAATTACTGAAGCCGATGTAACAGACCAATCTCCTCCCCCCAAATTTTAGGCCTTGTATCTTTATTAGAAGAAATTATTATTATCAGTTATCATTATCAATTATTATAGGCACAGGAGTGGCTGTGTGGTAAGTAGCTTGCTTACCAGCCTAATGGTTCCGGGTTCAGTTCCACTGCGTGGCACCTTGGGTAAGTGTCTTCTACTCTAGCCTCGGGCCGACTAAACCTTGTGAGTGGATTTGGTAGACGGAAACTGAAAGAAGCCTGTCGTATATATGTATATATATAAATATGTGTATGTGTTTATGTGTCTGTGTTTGTTCCCTCCCCCAACATCGCTTGACAACTGATGCTGGTGTGTTTACGTCCCCGTAACTTAGCGGTTCGGCAAAAAGAGACCGATAAAATAAGTACTAGGCTTACAAAGAATAAATCCTGGGGTCGATTTGCTCGACTAAAAAGGCGGTGCTCCAGCATGGTCGCAGTCAAATGACTGAAACAAGTGAAAAGAAAAGAGAAAGAGATTACAAATGGTAATTACCTCTGGTTAACATCTCTAAGTATAGAAATGTTATTCTCCGAGGGGTTTCACTTCCAAACATCAACTTCCCGCGTTTAAATTCTAAGGAAACTATCTGTTAGCGGACATAAAGGACTTGGTACAGTTCCGAGTTGAGGCAGGTTGCCAACAACTGCTTTACACGGTTACTTGAACAGCAGGAAATAACAACTAAATCTCCTTCAAGTCACACACTACCCATCACTTTCAAAAATTACATTTAGTATAACTTAGCCCGGCGTCACGTCATGCATCCACAAAACAGGCAGAATAGCCATGGGTGGACCGACCTCGTCGTATACCTGCTTGACCAAAGCTGGCTTAAGCCAAGCAACAACAATAGCAACGTCTCACATAACTTAGCTGTTTAACACAGGGGTATTCAAACTGTGGTCCGCAAGGACAAGACAGAGGGTCCGTAGACAGCAAATACTTTTTATGGGCAATTTTATTTTATATATGTTTTTTAATCGAAATCTTTTAATTGACAATAAACCTATTTGTTAAATACTGTTAAATAAACAAATGTAAAAATATATGCTATTTTAAGCAAATATTTAAGGTAAAGCCTGAAATATAAAGGGGTCCGCAAGTCAAAAAGTTTGAAAACCCCTGGTTTAACAGATAACCTCTTAGTCTCTTTTTAAAACAGTGATCCAGAAGACACTGCAGTTTTGTGCAGGGCAGTCCGTACTTTAAAGGAGGGTGTTTTTAGGAATCCTTTGTGTGTGTGGTGTGTATGTGTATGTGGAGGGGGATTGAGGGAGAGAGAGAGAAGGAGAGAGAGGGAGAAAGAAAGACTCAGTCATGGCAAGTATAAATTAGTACATATATATTTTTATTACACTTCGTACTAAGGGCCGGCAATTAAGTTGGCGTTTACAAATAGTTTATCAAAAGAGTTTGTCAATGAAAAGTAACGCAGAAGACAGTGGCATTAAAACATTACTTCAATAAGTCACAATGTCGCCACTCGCGCGCACACACACACTGAAACAACCACGCACACATACACACACATATATTCTTTTATGTGTTTCAGTCATTTGACTATAGCCATGCTGGAGCACTGCCTTTAGTCGAACAAATCGATGCCAAAAACTTATTCTTTGTAAGCCTAGTACTCATTCTATCGGGCTGTTTTGACGATCCGCAAAGTTTCTGGGACGTAAACACACCAGCATCGGTTGTCGAGCAATGGTAGTGGTGGTGGTGGGGGACAAACAGACACAAACATATCTATCTATCTATCTATCTATCTATCTATCTATCTATCTATCTATCTATGTGTATACGACGGGCTTCTTTCAGTTTCCGTCTACCAAATTCACTCATAAGGCTTTGGTCGGTCTGAGGCTATAGTAGAAGACATTTCCCCAAGGTGCCATGCACTGGAACTGAATCTAGAACCATGTGGTTGGTAAGCAAGCTACGTACCACACAGTCACTCCTATATATATATAATAAAATGTATCTCATTATTTCACTCTTTCTTTCTCTCTCTCTCTCTTTCTCTTTCTCTCTCTCTCTCTTTCTCTTTCTCTCTCTCTCTCTCTCTCTCTCTCTCTCTCTCTCTCTCTCTCTACACACACACATATATATTGAGGTATGGCTGAGGGGTTAAGACATTTCCGTTGCAACCACACAATTTCGCGTTCAGTCCCAATGCGTGGTACCTTTGACAAGCGTCTTCTACTATATATAAATGAGGAGGTCACTACTGGAACGCTTTTAATCATATATCTATCGATAGAGGTCAACTTGGGGCTAAACATCATCCCCAACCAAACCACCCTCACCGCCAGGTTTCAGATTCTTCGTGAAGAGGTTCGATTGCAGTGGCGGTGGTAGTGGTGGTTGTAGTGGTAGCAGTGTTAGTAATTGTGATGTCGAAGTTGCTGATGATGACGGTGATGATGATGACGATGATAATGATGATGATGATGATGATAATGATGCTGTTGCTGATTGTGTTTTGCCAGGTGTTTAATAAAATAGCACGACTATGTTATTAAACGCCTGACATGTTGTTTTCGTTCCTTTCAGCGTGTATACATTTGTACGTATATGAATGTGTGTGTGTGCGTTGTGTCTGTGGGATGAATCTGTTTCCGTGTATATGTATTATGTTAGATCGTGCGTTATTTGTAAATGCAGCTGGGCATATTTTTGGATATCTCTATGAAAGTGTACACACACACACAAATATATATATATATATATATATAATACAAAGAATATAAGGCAAGACGAACTACTAGCGTTCTACCTCAGATTTGCGTTTGGCCGTACGGCTTTTGAATGTTGTTTTCACTGTCCATTTTTTCCTGTCTTGGTTTGTGTTTGCCACCTTGGAATCCTCTGTGTAGTTGGTTGATCCACTACTCAGGAAGAGACTATTCTAGAGTACGTCCTGTCTGGTCTTCGAAACGTCTAGATAGAATAGAGACAGCTGATGAAGGGATATTCCAAGGGGCTTTCCGTTTTCCTATGTGTTCGTTCCGTTGTCTGTAGTTTATTGTTCTAACGTCCTGTACCCTGATATGCATGTATATACACATGTAGATGTAAGTATGTACA
>NC_068994.1:13383584-13384228 GCF_001194135.2 Octopus bimaculoides
ATATAGGCGCAGGAGTGGCTGTGTGGTAAGTAGCTTGCTTACCAACGACATGGTTCCGGGTTCAGTCCCACTGCGTGGCATCTTGCTCAAGTGCCTTCTACTATAGCCTCGGGCCTTGTGAGAGGATTTGGTAGACAAAAACTGAATGAAGCCCGTCGTATATCTATTTGTGTGTGTGGTGGGGTATATGTTTGTGTGACAACCGATGCTGGTGTGTTTACGTCCCCGTAACTTAGCGGTTCGGTAAAAGAGACCGATAGACTAAGTACTAGGCTTACCAAGAATAATTCCTGGGATCGACTAAAGGCGGTGCTCCAACATAGCCGCAGTCAAATGACTGAAACAAATAAAAGAATAAAAGAATATATATATATATGGGAGAATTTACGAAAACGAGGACAGGTGGTGTAAACAACAAATGAATGTATTAGTATAACGCTCGGGAATAGAGAAAGTCTTTGGCGTTTCGAGCCTACACTCTTCAACTGAAAGGAATACAGAAAGAAATAAGGAGAGAAACAAGGAGAAAAAAATAAATGTAGTGGTCAGCGATCTATCATGGCGAATATATATATATATGTCCAATTTTTCCTGTCTTGGTTTGTGTTTGCCACCTTGGAATCCTTTGTGTAGTGGGTTGATCC
>NC_068994.1:13384761-13386254 GCF_001194135.2 Octopus bimaculoides
ATATATATAGGCGCAAGTGTGGCTGTGTGGTAAGAAGCTTGCTTCCCAACCATATGTTTCCTGGTTCAGTCCCGCTGCGTGGCACCTTGGATAAGATGGATACGGTCTTGCGCTGGGTAATATTTGTATATTAGAAAAAATAAGGTATTCAGATATCTGGATGGTTGTACATATACAAACATCTATCTATCTATCTATCTATCTATCTATCTATCCATCTATCTATCTATATATATGTATAAATAAATATATGTATATATATATATAAAAGAGAGTATATGTGTGTATATATGTATATGTATATATGTGTATATATATGTGTGTATGTGTGTGTATATACATATATACATATATATATGATTAATAATATATATATATGTATATATATATATATGATTAATGAGAGAAACTGAAACTGAAACTGGAAGATTCGAGAATGTTTATCAATCAGTACAATTGTTTCGACCCATCGAGCATCGATCCCTCACTGGTGGAATATTTAACAAGTAGTTTAGGTGTATTCATCGGTGTAGATGTGTCTCTTCAGGCGATTACAAGATGTATCTCATTAAAATAGCAACTGTTCCGCAATATATTTTCTCGGTTTGTGTATAGAAAAGAAGCAAATTAAAGGATACAGCTTCATTTCTTTATTTTATAGAAGATCAGTGATAAATATCAGATACAAAATGAAACGAATACACAATACTGTGTAAAAAGTGTTGAATATAACCGTTAACGGATATGGATGTACAAACGCCCTCGTTTAAGTTGTATGGCGCACGTACATTCGCTCGTACAAACATTCACGGTGATGATGGTGTTGGTGTTGATGGTGATGCTGGTTGTCAGTGGTGGTGGTGAAGTCGGTGCTAATCTGAGATGTCATTTCTGTATTGGCGTTGGCGGTTGTTATAAGTGGTTTTTACTATTGCTTTTGGTCACGAAAGCTTTGTGTTGTTCGGGTTGGTTGTGATGCTAGTGTTGGTGGTTGTGGTGAAGGAGCGTCGTTCGGTTCACGATCCTAAGATCTTGGTTTCGATCCCCGGCGGTACGCTGTGTCCTTGCGCAAAACACTCAAGGACTCGTAGCTCTGGTCCACTCAGCAGGCAAAAATGAGTTGTCCCTGCAAATTGAAAGCACCACCAACAACAACAGTACCAACACTACCACACTACCCTTCTTCACTATCACCACCTCTACTACTACTACTACTACTACTACTACTATAGCAATAAGAGCACCACCACCAACAACAACAGTCCCAACACTACCCTTCCTCACTATCACCACATCTACTACTACTATTACTACTACTACTACAACTGCTGCTGCTGCTGCTGCTCTGTTGATCGGATCAACTGGAACACTCATCGTCGCAACAGACGGAGTGCCAGCATTTTCCCTGTGGTTGTGTGGTGGTGGTGATGGAGATAATGTTGGTTGCGTTGTTAGTGTAATTTGTGGTGATGGTGATGAAGTGACGATAGTGG
>NC_068994.1:13386786-13387507 GCF_001194135.2 Octopus bimaculoides
TGATACTACAGCTGCTGCTACTGCCCCTCCTTCTCCTCCTTCTCCTCCACCTCCACCACCTCCACCACCACCTCTTCCATCTCCTCCTCCTCCTCCTCCTCCTACTACTACTATTGCAACCAAGCAACAGCAGCAGCACACACACACACACTCATATACATATGAGTACACAATACACACACACTTACTCTCACACACACACACACTCACTCTCACACACACACACTACATATATATATGAACATACATAGATACATATGCACAAACACATACATACACACAACGAATCGCTCACACGCATTCAGGTAGACTCACAAAACAGGGTCCTTTATTCTCCCCTAAACCCCATTAGCTATGTGCTCTCCCCTATCATACCAAGGTACCGTTCGCCAAAACCAGCCCTTATTCCCATAAACCTAGAAAGAATCCGCCAACGAGGGATCAGATTTGGCTGCTATTTTCATAAGATCGCGCGACCAAGCAGACACCGCCAGTAGAGCCGTGTTGATAATAATGATGGTGGTGGTGGTGATTGTTATGGTGGTGGCGGTAGCGGCGGTGGTGGTGATGGTGGTGGTGATGGTAGTTTTGGTGGTGATGTGGTAGTGGTTGTGTGCGTGTAACACAGGCACACAAACACAAACACACACACACACACAAATATATACGTATACAAATATACATATATATATATATATATATATATATATATATATATATA
>NC_068994.1:13388483-13388964 GCF_001194135.2 Octopus bimaculoides
CTACTACTACTACTACTACTACTACTACTACTACTACTACTACTACTACTACTACTACTACTACCAATAGCATGAACAATAACAACATCAACGAAGACCACATAACCCCCCCCCACCGCCCCCCACCAATAACAACGAAGAAGGCGACATAAAACAACTGAAATACCAATAATTATATCATCAGTAACAACATTACCAACAACACAAGAACGTTCCCACTACTGTCATCATCAACATCATCATCATCATCCTCATTATCATCATCATCGTCGTCGTCGTCGTCGTTGTCATTGTCGGGTCATTGTCATCATCATCATTTTGATCACTTGCAATACCACCCCCACAAACAACAACACGTTTTGCTGCCATCACTACCACCACCACCACCATCATCATCATCATCATCATCATCATCATAATAATAATAATCTCCCCTACTATTGCCTTCGCCACCACCACCACCACCACCACCACCACCACC
>NC_068994.1:13389803-13390748 GCF_001194135.2 Octopus bimaculoides
ACCACCACCACCATCACTACCACCACCACCACCACCACCACCACCAACATCACAGCCATCACTACCTATACTACTACTACTACTACTACTACTACTACTACTACTACTACTACCAATACCATCACCACTAACAACTACTACAGCATCATTATTATCAACAACAGAATAAAACTGCATTACCACAACAACGAAATACTATTAATTATAAGTAATGTTTATCGCCAGTTAAACATGGTTGTTCCGTAGGAACCGATGTTATTGCTATTTTTAACCCCAGGAGGACGCCTCCACCAGCTGGTCATTCTATGTAATCTGCGTCCGTTTTATATAGCAATCAGGGGAGAGAAATCCTACCATCTTCTACTCACGAGACTACCAGACCGTACGGTTTCGACCGCTTTGTGGTCATCCTCCAAGGTGGATACTCACCCGCTAGAGATAACAGTACACAGCAGCTCGCAATGTATAAAAATCCAAGTGACACACAGTCACTGATCATGCAATCGTGACTGGAAGATGGTAGGGATTCACTCCCCTGATTGCAATATAGAAAGGGTGCAGATTGCATCGAATGACCAGCCGGAGGAGGTGTCTTCCCGGGCTTAAAATATAGCAGTGACGTCGATTCCTATGCAACAGCTATGTTTAAATGGCGATAAGCATTACCTCTCCTCTCTTACAGAGATTTTTCTAACTAGCTAATTTGCTTGTTTCATTAATTATACTTTCATCACTATAACAACCACCAGCATTAATTATACTATTAATAACAGCGCCTTCATCACCATCAATACCACCGCGCCACAACCAACAAACCATTAAATATATCATGACCCCCACAATGACCACCATCACCACCACCACCACCACCATCATCATCACCACGACCACGACCACGACCACGACACCGACCAACACCACCACCACCACCACCACCACCACCAC
>NC_068994.1:13391075-13392250 GCF_001194135.2 Octopus bimaculoides
TAAATGGCGATAAGCATTACCTCTCCTCTCTTACAGAGATTTTTCTAACTAGCTAATTTGCTTGTTTCATTAATTATACTTTCATCACTATAACAACCACCAGCATTAATTATACTATTAATAACAGCGCCTTCATCACCATCAATACCACCGCGCCACAACCAACAAACCATTAAATATATCATGACCCCCACAATGACCACCATCACCACCACCACCACCACCATCATCATCACCACGACCACGACCACGACCACCAACAACAACAACAACTTCACCACCATCACACTAACTCCACCACACCCCACACCAACTCCACCGCCATCACCACATTATCATCATCAACATCACTACTTCCACCACGACGACCATCACCACCGCCACCACCATCGCGATCAACTTCATCAACAACAGAAACAACATTTCTATTAATTATATCCCTTGGCTATTAATTACATCCCTCCCCACCGTCACCACAACTATTATCGCAGCCATAAATCATACCACCACACTACCACTAGCAGCTCCACAACCATTACTACAACCAACACCACCAGCACCATTAATCATACCATCGTGTAGGAGCATCAACATGGCCGCTAAACCTGCTATAAATAACACAGTCAAATCTCGTTTAAGGCATGTTTTATCGCTCTGCAAACGGCAGGATACAATGAATAACATTGTTTTACAACAATCATAGACAAACTGCGGCCCGCAGGATTTTCTGAAACAAAAAAATTACCGTGAATAGGGTCGTGGCTGTGTGGTAAAAAGTTTGCTCTCCGACAGTATGGTTCTAGGTTCAGTCCTACTAAGTGATTCTTTGCGTAAAACTACTTATAGTCGCAGGTTGACCCAAGCCTCGGGAGTGGATTTGGTTGATGGAAACTGAAACAAGCCTATCATTATACATATTATATTTATATATATGTGTGTATATATATTTATATGCATATATATATTGATAGGAAGGACAACAAAAGAAAGAAAGAGACCTCGATATTATGTAAATAGAGGAATTTATCTCGGTCATTTTTCACAGGAATTTTCAATGGCCGGATAACTGAAGAGATGTTGGCGTGGGCTCCCACCCCGGCATCCGAAATCCGGAGTTTTATCATGGCTACCGAATAAGTGTCACATATTTTTACAGATATGTATACATACATATA
>NC_068994.1:13392530-13394977 GCF_001194135.2 Octopus bimaculoides
TATATATATATATATATATAACATATATATGTACACACACACACACACACACACACACACACACATATATATATATATACTGTGGTGTCTGGGCAGTCATTCTCTTTTGGTGCCTTATACTCACCGGTAAAATTTCCACTCAATTATTTATTAACTTATTTATAAACCAAATCCCAAAACATACATACATACATACATACATGCATGCATGCATGCATACAAACACAAAGTTGCGGCGAAAGATCAATAAAACAACAAACATGGTGTATTACTTTAACGCTCAAGGAAAATGGAAGAAGTATGCAACGTTTCGAGCCGTGACCCTGACTGTGTAGCTAACGGGTGCTATGTGTTGCCAAAAGGTAACCTGTCATTTTGTCTGGGACTGCTTATAGAGTATTCGCAGTTAACCTGTATATCTACAGGCCATTCCCTTGCCCCTAAACTGGGGACTCGATGGACGAGAGTTTTCATCACCCGCCACGTGCTAGCAAGCCCGATCAGATGGTGATGATGATAATTATATATATATATATATATATATATATATATATATATACATAACTACACAAGCGCAACTAAATAAATTGGAAGCAGTAGTTTCACAAGCCAGAATTCTTCAAGTCACTGTCTCGTCAATAAGTAAGTTTATATATGAAAGACGGAAACATACGTGTGCATGAATGTAATATATGTACACATGTAAGCAGGTAAAGAGGGTGACAAGACGTGCCAAAGGCGGACGAACTGGGTAGAGTCACGGCTATCTAGCAACTAGGAGCGAAAGTCTTCGCTCCAGCCTTCGATTTGACGTCATCATCGGAGAAGTAAATGGCAAAATGACTCCCACCCGCCGCAGAGATTTAGCCTCTTGCTTGTTTTCGAACTTCTTGGCTTTGTAGGTGGAAGTCTTAGAGTTATTGTCTTTAAATTTCAGCACGGGCATGGCTGACAAGCCATTGTTTCTAACATTGAGGATAAGATAATTTGTCAGACACGGTCATACTTGTCTACGAGTTGACAGCCACCATGTATGTATGTATGTATGTATGTATATATGTATGTATGTATGTATGTATGTATGTATGCAGGGCCGGATTAAAACCCATAGAGGCCCTTAGCACTTAAAAGGTTTTTGTGCCCTTATGAATATGTATATGGTTCAAAATGTACACAAAAATAATTCAAAATGTAAACGATAATAAACCATAAAATCAATTCTTATTTTTCAAAATGAAGCAAAATTTACAGTAAGATGGAAAATAATGTTTATTTTTGTATGCTTCCATTTTATTTATATTTGAAAAGTTTTCTCCTTCGTTTTTTTTTTTAATTGCAAAGTCTTCAATGATATCGTTAAAATTAATTTTACGTAAAACTTCTGCCTCTATACATAGTAAAGATAAGGCATTACAAATATTATTTCAGCAAGTTTAAAGTGATTTCTTTTGTGCCGTAAACCATTTTCATTTCTGTGGTGCCCCCTCCTTCCCTTGATGCCCTAAGCACGAGCTTATTTTGTTTAATTGGTTAATCCGGCGCTGTATGTATGTATGTATGTATGTATGGATGGATGGATGGATGGAAGGATGAATGGAGGAAAGTATGGATAGTAGCATTGTCCATCTACATATTGACTTCCGGTTTGTCGTGCGTTAGGGATGGTGGATTACACACTTCCGCTTTTGAGGTTGTATCCAAAACATCACATATATTCGTATGCGTATGTGCGTGTGCATGTGTGTGTGTGTTTGTGTGTTTGTGTGTGTGTACATACGTACATACACAAAAAGATATATATATATATATATATATATATATATATATATATCGAGAGAGAGAGAGAGAGGGAGAGGAGAGAGAGTGAAAGAATAAATAAATGAGTGAGAGGGAATTAAAATACGGGAGTAAGGGGTTGGATAGTTGGTTGGCTGGTTGGTTGGTTGGTGTGAGTGTCATGAATGGTAGTAGAAATTAAAATAACATAATATGACACATAAGGTTGAGGTGTAAAGATTAAAAGTAGGAAATGAACTTTGACCTGCACACGCCCACATACATCACAGACAGATTCATTCACATACAACCACATATCCACATAATTTGAATTGAGAGATTGACGTTGGAGGAGAGACAAACAATGAAAGTATGTGAGTGAGAGGGCGTGGTAGGTGGTGAGTGAGAGCACACCTAAGGTGACAGAACGTATACCACAGATGTGTGTGTTTAAGAAGTGCGCATCGGAACCGCGTGGTCGGAACCGACCGGGTTCATCCCCACTGGATAGCACACTAAGGAAATATCTTCTATGGTAACTCCGCCTTTGTGTGAGATATTTGGTAGATATGAAGTGTTTAGAATGTCATGGCGTGTGTATCCATACATACATACATACATATACACACATTTGTGTACATACTTATTGTAAATTTATATATTGTATGCAT
>NC_068994.1:13395261-13401079 GCF_001194135.2 Octopus bimaculoides
TATATATATATGATAGATCGCTGACCATGACATTTCATTTTTTTTCTCTTTGCTTTTCTCCTTATTTCTTTCTGTTGAAGAGCGTAGCTCGAAACGTTAAAGACTTTCTCTATTCCCAAGCGTTAAACTAATACATATATGCGTATGTGTGTGTATATACACACACTCATATATGTGTGTGCGTATGTACCTATGTATTTGTGCATATATGTGCATATATTTGTGCGCAGGAGTGGCTGTGTGGTAAGCAGCTTGCTTACCAACCACATGGTTCTGGGTTCAGTCCCACTGCGAGGCACCTTGGGCAAGTGTGTTCTGCTATAGCCTCGGGCCGACCAAAGCCTTGTGAGTGGATTTGGTAGACGGAAACTGAATGAAGCGGCTAGCTCATTATTTAAAATATGTCTGTATTTTTGTTTATATGCCAATCTGTTTCTATTATTCCACCCACTTCAGTCAGCGGTTGTTGAAAGCAGATGGACCATCTGACGAACGGAAAACGTCTCTTCCACAGAAAGCAGAAGAGCAAGCGCTCCGGCTTGATCGGGTGCGAAGTGGGGCAAGGGACGACGGTCAGGCGTTAGTAGATGACGGAAGCTTCTTTTATTAGCCACAGGAACGTTAATAATAATAATAATAATAATAATAATAATAATAATGTTTTCAAATTTTGCTTCAAGTGCAGCCATTTGGAGAGAGGGGACTAGTCGGTTACATCGGCTCCAGTGTTTCACTGGTAGTTAATTTATCGATCCCGAAAGGATGAAAGACAAAGTCAACCTTGGCGGAATTTGAACTCAGAACGTGAAGACAGACGAAATACCGCTAAGCGTTATGCCCGGGATGCTAACGATTCTGCTACAAAAGAAAAAAGATGGTATAAACACACGCCAGAAAAGGTCACAGAAAACGAGAAAGCAACCATACTCTGGGATATGCCAATACACACAGATAGAGGAATTAAGGCCAATAGACCAGATATAGTTGTCAAAGATCATGAAAAAAAAAAATGCTTTCTAATTGATGTATCAATACCAGCAGATGACAACGTTTCCCTAAAAGAAATGGAAAAATTTTCAAAATACAAGGACCTGGAAATAGAGGTAACTCGAATGTGGAATCTAAAAACAGAAACAATTCCTATCATAGTAGGTGCCTTAGGTATAATAAAAAAATATTCAGACAAATACATAACAAAAACACCAGGATTTACAAATATATATAGCATACAGAAAATTGCACTACTGGGCACTGCACACATCCTACGCAAGACAATTTCAATACAGTAACCATAAGAGCATCACAGCAAACCACGGCATATACCCAAGGCACACAGAGCTGCGCTCGGTAGTGAAGTGAAAGCACGTTATAAAAATGAAACTACTGGACAATAGTAATAATAATAATAATAATAATAATAATAATAATAATAATAATAATAATAATGATAATCTTTTCTACTCTAGGCAGAAGGACCGAAATTGTTTTGGGAGGGCGCTAGTTGATTAGATCGAGCCCCAGTACGCAACTGGTACTTAATTTATCGACCTCGAAAGAATGAAAGGCAATGTCAACCTCGGCGGAATTTGAACTCAGAACATGAAAACAGACGAAATACCGCTAAGCATTATGCTCGGCGGGCTACCGATTCTGCCAAATAATGATAATGATAATAATAATAATAATAATAATAATAATAATAATAATAATAATAATAATAATAATGATAATAGTAGTAGTAGTAGTAGTAGTAGTAGTAGTAATAATAAAACGCCGAAAAAATTGAAGTATGTGTTGTTGTTGAGAACGGGAGAAGCAATTAAGAGGATGAAAAGGAGGAGGAGGTTAAGAAATAGAAAAAAAATCTATCAGAAAACGCAAAAAAGTATGAAATAACCCCCCGCCCCCCACACACAATAAAGCAAACCAAATGTAAAGGCCTAAAAGGAAAAGAAAACATACAAGTATAGGTAAGCGGAGTAAATAGAAGAATTAATAACCAAACGAAAGCCAAACGAAAGCTAAACTGGTCGTCAGTGTTATTTCCTGTGACAATATGGCCGACTTCAGCTGGATAAATAAGACTACCATTCACCTGTAGGATTGTGATTTCGACATAACAGCAGGAAGAATAAATGAAGGAAGGAATAAATGAATGAATGAATGAATGGTCGACATTTTATAGAAGACGAATTATGTTGAAGAACATACACATACGTATATACACACGCATACGCACATACGTATATACACACGCACATACACAGACAGACACATATTTATATATTTTTATATACGATTGTGGTGACATTTCACAGTAGATGATTTGTAAACACAAAGATTTCTTGCCAACAGAGAAAGAACCGGTTTCTAACCTAGATCCAAGGCTCCTTCATTGGAATTTCAACATCAACAACAAGCTACGTATGTATATGCAGATTTGTATGTTTTATGTATGTATTCTCAAGGATATAGCTACATATCTAGACAGGCTCATATATATTTAAATGATAAACTTCTGGAATGTTTTACAGATTTTTACAGTTCCAGTGGTGAATTGGATCTGTAGTCCTAGAATTACCTTTCTCCTTTCTACTTTTGAGAAGCCTAATTTCTCAAGATTGGTATCTAGGCAGTGTGTTACATATCCTAGGGCCTCAATAATTACAGGTATAAATCTGAATAGAGTAACTGCAGATCTTCAGCTTTATGTTAACATCCGCTGGGCAGCTAATTTCCACAGCTATGCACAGTTTCTCTTCTCTATCCCAAATCATTGTATGTATGTATGCATGCATGCATGCATGTATGTATGTATGTATGTATGTATGTATGTATGTATCTATCTATCTATCTATAAACACCATCGACTACATAAACTTAACATACATGTCTGTGTATTTGCCGGTAGGCTGAGTGCTTTGAGTCCCACCACGCCAAATCCCAGTTTACCGGCAAGTACACGCAGCATGTACGTTAAGTATATGTGCTCCATAATGTTTATTACACTAGGGCTGCTTTGTATTTCATATTACACACACACACACACACACACACACACACACACACACACACACACACACACACACACACACACACACACACACATACACACACACACACACACATTATGCATTGAATCAGACAAAGAATGAAGTGTTAAATGCCTTTATTTGCCGCTGTATGTTTCGCAAAGCTTGCGTAACCGAACGTTTAATATACAATGGTTTGTACACATAATCGATCAATTAAATCAATTAGATAACCAATTAATCAATTAAATACTGGAACAGTTATCTCACAAAGTTTTCCCTTCGGACCTCAAAAGTAGCTCTGTTAGATTTTCCAAACACTACTAAACTCCGTTGTTTAGGTTGTATGAATAGACAAACATATTACGTTCTCTTAGTTCTTATCTTCCAACAAAGTTCATGTTTAGAGAGGTTAAATGTTATCGAACATTTGTGTATAGAAATCTGTGCGGAGCAGCGCTAGAGATGTTTAATTTGCGTTTAATGTCTTTATTTCGTGGCAGTCCAAAACAGCGATGGATTTGAAGTTTGATATAACAATCAAGTGCTAAATAAAATTTAAGGAAGATATATTCTGATAATGCATCGCATAATTTCTATTTAGAAAAGTCATGTTAACAGGCATTAAACTGAATTTTATTAAATAAAAACAAGTTCTATATTATGAAAGGTTAAACTAAATTATTTGTAGAAATAGTTGGGGAAACAAATTAAAAAAAATTCAAATGTTATTTTGTAAACATTTGTAACTTAGTGGAGGAACATGGCCTAGTGGTTTGAGCAGCGGTCTCGCGGATTCGAATCTCAGGCCGGGCGATGTGTGTGTGTTTATTAGCGAAACACCGGCAGAAGGTAATGGCGGACTTCTGTTGACTCTTTCGCTACAACTTTCTCTCACGCTCATCTCCCGTATTTAAAAGCTCACGTGAGACGGACCGGCGTTCCATCCAGGTGGGGAACTTATACGACAATGATACCGGAGCCAATCATGGCTCGAGAATGAACAAACAACAAACATTTGTACCTAATATTACATTATAAATATATTAAGAAGGGTGGGGCGAGTGGCTAGGGTGTTGCAGCCATGGTTGTAAGATTGTGGTTTCGATTCCCGGACAGATTGATGCGTTGTGTTCTTTAGTAAAACCCTTCATTTTACATTGATCCAGCCCACTCTGTTGGCAAAAATGAGTAATCCTGCGGCAGACCGGCGTTCTATCCAGGAGGATGTATATACGACACAGAATCTGGGAAACCGACCATACAAGCTTATTTTCTCATAGGAAGAATCGTAGATAATGAAATTTAGTAATTAAATGAATTTATTAATAATTGAGTTAGTTAAGAAAGGATTCCATATTGAGTTATATAGTGGATGAATTAAAAAGGAAGAATTTTTAATTACGTATCTTATATCCATATTTTAATGTGGAAACTTTAAGATTGTTCTACTAAATAAATGACAATGACGAATCAATAATTCGTTATGTCTGTTAATTAAGTTGTAATTACAATTAAGTGGTTTATATGTTTCTCCCCAAGCACGAATTATATCTCCTACTGTCACCCCCATACAGCAGAACCCTAACTATTATGGACCACGAAATAAAGTATTCTATGTTCTCTTTGAGATCGCTGCTGAACTTGGCCAATGAGATACTGTTTTCTATTGTTTTGTATTTAAAAGAATGAATGCGATTATGTATTCAGGTCATAAATTTCGACGTGGAAGAATCTATGTAGTAATAGACACTCTCAGGTACTTCCAAACATTTGTATATCATATTCTTCTTCAGACACTGATTATCAAGAGGGTATTTACTAGGGCCCCAACAACTAACATTAGCCCTATAGTTATAGGATAACCTATTTATGGTACTAGTGTTGAGATAGAATCACCCTCGCTAACTTGATTAGAGAAATGTGCTTCGTTAGAAATTGACCCAGATCAATACATTTGGAATAAATATGTGCACGTTTCTTCATTCTGTAGGCGTTCAATTTCCCACTGTTGATAGCCGCTATAATATCTATTAAATTAAATGTAGTGGAGTATGTGAATTTCCCAGTATGTTTATGAAGCATCCTACTATATCTGCTAGAAGCACAAGAATTTTTTCTCTAATACGTCCACATGTATACTCGGCCGGTGGTCGGAAATAAGGTAAATGATGACTCGTCCGAGAAAATAACATTCTTCCACTGCTCTAGCGACCAATTCTGTAGGTTTTTATTCCACTCTAAACGCTTTGCAACGTTTGTTTTGGAAAGTAATGGTTTTGCATTTCATCCTATCGAGGTCGATAAATTAAGTACCAGTTGCGTACTGGGGTCAATCTAATCGACTAGTTCTCTCCCGCAAAATTTCGGGCCTTGTGCCTAGAGTAGTAAAGAATATTTAGTAGAAGCAATAGAGTGATATGTGTGTACGTATACACATAAAAGCGCACGAGTTTACACACACACACACACACACACACACACACACATATGGTTACTCTGCATTCCTCTGTAAGGTGCATAGGGCTGGTTTCCTGGTTTCTCTGGTGTACATATATATTCCCCACCTGAACAGGACACTGGCCTGTCGCAGGGTTACTCATTTTTGTTAGCTGAGAGTGGATTGGAGCAACATAAAATGATGTGTTTTACTCAAGAACACAACGCGTCACCCGATCCGGGAATCGAAACTAGGATCCTACGATCACGAGTCCAACACCTTAACCACTAAGCCATGCACCTCCACACACAAACTACACATATACATATATATATATATATATATA
>NC_068994.1:13401466-13405046 GCF_001194135.2 Octopus bimaculoides
TATATATGCATGTATGTTTCGTAAAATGCCTTAGGAGTATTTATATACATACTGTTTCATTATACACATTAAGAGAAGAAAGCTAAAACTGAAAAGAAAAACAAAAGCCTAAAATAACAATGAATTATGGGCTTCAAAACCGAAAACCAGTTAAATTTAATGTTTTTCCCAACCAAACATCATTACGTCATCCATGTAGAGCTGTAGGGTGAGATTTTACGGTCCGACGAACAGAGATTGAGAAAGGGTTTAAAATAAAATTTTCACTCTGATCCTAAAGAGGAAATGAAAGATTGCTTGTGGTAATCCTTTAAATATTTTAGTGTTTGTGAGACGCTTGAATATGAAGCGAAGGGCTTTACTTGTAAATACGTACAATGCGCCAGGAACAACCGAATTAGGTTTAATAATTAATCGTTCATGTAGCCCAGACATAAACGTGCAATCATACATATGCACGCACATTATATACTTACATATACTTAAATAAACACGCACTCATGTGGCGACATGTAGATATGCAAATTTGTGTATACACTCATATACATTGTTACTGATAAAGTTAAATATAAAATGCGTACATTGTGTAATACATGTCTTTGGAGTATGGGCAGAAAGCCTGGAAATTTTTGTGGAGGAGGCTAGTTTATGAGAGCGAACCCAGTGTTCAACTAGTACTTGTTTTTTTATCTCGCAAATGATGAAAGGAAAAGACGAACTCGACGGATTTTGAACCCAGAACGGGAAGCCGGAAGGAATGCCATAAGGCTTTTTTCTCTGGTGTGCTAATGATTCTGCCAGCTGGCCGCTTCGTATTATGTAATATAATACAAAATATACATGCATATATACGTTCATACATGCATGCATGCAGTAAGAAAAGGAGAGAAGGGCGTACATGAATACATGTGTTTAAGTGCAATTAAGTGTATTTATGCCTATTGTAGCTATGAGTACAAACCCGTATCTAAAGCCTTAATATAGGTAGACTCGTATTAGGATTATAGTAATTAAAACAGAGAAGCTGGATGCATGAAACTTTCAGGTTATTGCTGTATAATGCTAATTGCTACTACACTGCTATGCACACACATATATATATATACCGATACATACACACAGACGGATACATATTATGTAATCACTCTTATAAATGCCGCTGTGTGTTTATATATTTCATGTCACACAAACGAAATAACGCCAATCATATTTGAGTTATCTCCCATGGCTAATTTTTCAGGTGGCAACAAAATAATGATAATGAATGTATTGCTCAAGGTAGTCTATTTAGAACGTTGTGATGCGGTTCTATGAAGGGAAGTTAGGAAGGGTGGAAGAGGAGATGGGGTGGTGGGTGCAGGTAAAAGATGGTATCCGTGCCCTTTGAGATTGACATAGGAGGAGGATGTGTGTGTGTGTGTGTGTGTGTGTTATGGGGAGCTTGTGGTTTCTTTAGGTGTCTGTAGGTGTACAATTACGGGAATGCTGCAGCGTGGAATAGTGATGTTTGTGAGGATCTTACGTAGGTGTCATTGTTTTGCATGTAAGAGAAAGACGTGAAGGGGGGGGGGGAGAATGAGGTAGGTGCGATTGTGAGGTGAAAGGGAAGGCAATTGGAATGTAATATTAAAAAAAGAAAAATACAATTATGAAAAATCTGTATAGATGGAAAAAATATTTTAAAAACAGTAAAATGATGACACAGATGAAAAGTCTACGGAGGTTATATAACAGGTACAATGTCGGAGTGGAAATAAAAGCTGATAAAAGAAGGATAAAGCGAAATGATAAAAGAAGGTAATCGAAATTGGCGCAGACAGAAAGAGAAGCAAAATTATTGTCTGTCCTTGTTTGTCCCCTCTGTGTGTGGCCCCTTGTGGGCAGTAAAGAAATAAGAAACGTTAACACGCCGGGCGAAATGCTTAGCGGTATTTTATCTGTCGTTACGTTCTGAGTTCAAATTCCGCGGAGGTCGACTTTGCCGTTCATCCTTTCGGGGTCGATAAATTAAGTACCAGTTGCGTACTGGTGATCGATCTAATCCACTGGCCCTTTTCCCCAAAATTTCGGGCCTTGTGCCTAGCGTAGAAAAGAATTCGCATATCAGTAAAGTCTTGGAGTGAATCATCAGAAAGAAGTTGATAATGTTCCTAGAAGAAAATGACCTACTGAACAATACACAGCACGGCTTCCGTTCTGGAAGAAGCTGCCTCACACAGCTACTACAGCACCATGACTGGGTTTTGAAGCAGCTGCTTGACCATTCAGATGTCAGCGTGATATACCTTGGCTTTGCAAAGGCATTTGATAAGGTAGATCATGGCATGATATGTCATAAGCTACGAGACCTTGGCATTGCTAGTGAACTGGGAGAATGGCTACATGACTTCCTTAAAGACAGAAGTCAGATAGGTGCAGCCATTGATGCCCTTTCTGAGGAAACCCAAATCCTAAGTGGCATCTCTCAGAGAACTGTTCTGGAGCCATTACTGTTCATAATAGCCCATTTAGGCATGCCCACGATCACTCGGACAGCTACTGTCACTAGATGTACCGATGATACAAAATTATCACAGGTAATAAAAGACCAAGATGGTGTTGCAAGCTTACAGTGGGACCTGAAATCAATATACAAGTGGACCGAAATAAACAACGTGCAATAAGATGCTGGAAAATTTCAAGCACTTCACTATCAACTCACGAATGTGCTACAGCCTGTATATACAGGACCCGGAGGCACTACAATCCCAGAGGTACAGGCAGTGAAAGACTTGGGGATCAGTATGTGCAATGACGAATCATTTTATATGCACATTACCAAGATGACAGCAAAGTGCAGACAACTGGCGAGATGGATACTGAGGTCCTTCAAGACAAGAGACTAAGAAACTATGTTGACTCCGTGGAGAACCTTTGTTTTCAACCGCCTGGACATCTGCTCCCAGTTATAGTCACCTCATAGTGCCAAACTAACAGCGGCTCTTTAAGCAGTCCAAAGCCACTACACTAAAAAGATTGAGACTGTGCAGCGGATGAGCTACAGGGATATGCTGAGAAAACTGCAACTTTACTCCTTGAAGCGAAGGCGTGAGAAATATGTAATAATCTACATTTGGAAAATTCTAGAAGGACTTGTACTTAATTTCTGCATTGAATGTTATACAAATGCGAGAACTGGCCGCCATTGTATTGTACCAAAGGTACCACACACTCAATCTAAATTCAGGACCAGGTACTGCAATACATTGAAAGGCCACAGCGCTTCAATGCCCTGACACAAAAATTAAGAAATCTGCGTAAGGTATGAGTAGATGTCTTCAAAAAGGAACTAAACACTCCTCTCCACCATACCGGATGAACAAACAGTCCGACATGAGGTGCGGACGAGGGCAGCGGAATCAAACTCCCTTGTACATTAAATGGACACATACAGGAGTGGTGATGTGAAACAACTCAGACTGAGGAAATCAAAAGGAACACGGTGGTGCTCCAGCATGACCAAAAGCTACATGGGTAAAACAAGTAAAAGAGTATGTGTGTGTGTAATTGCGTGTATGTATGTGTAAGTATGTGTGTATGT
>NC_068994.1:13406272-13407288 GCF_001194135.2 Octopus bimaculoides
ATATATATATATATATATATATATATATATATATATATATATATATATATATATATATATATATATATATATATATATGTATGTATATGTATATGTATATACACACGTATCAACATACGCACATACACATTTAAGTAATTTGATATATATATATATATATATATGTATGTATGTATACATATATATGTGTATGTATATGTGTGTATGTGTGTGTGTAATTGCGTGTATGTATGTGTAAGTATGTGTGTATGTCTGCTGGTATATATGCATAATACATATAGTAATCATGATCAACTGCTTGTCTTTTAAACAATTCCTTTTGGAACACAAATTGAGGGATCTATGCGAACGGTTTCAGTTCTTTCCGAAATCTCGTTAGTAACGAAACAGCTCGCCTACAAGAAGCCACGAAGACATTTTATTTGTTGCTCTTTGAATCAAGGCCTTCGTTACTTCGAGCACACCGATTTGCATACATAGCGCTTTTACTGACAGCTTGTTTGAATAGTAAATTAAAAGCGTTTTTAGCAACGATGTTACAACGCTGTAATTAGCTTTAGAGTAAGTTTTAAGTTGCCAGTCGATGCCACGATTTTAAACTGAATTTAAGATGCAGGCAATGGAAAGCACGAAAAAATTGTATAAAAATATTTTTTAAATACAATTATCCGGACTATTTAATTTGGTAGAGTATACATAGAAAAAATTATTTATATTATTTACATTTGACGGATATTTGTCCTCATCTTGTTTGTTGTTAAGACAACGTTTCGGCTGATATACCCTCCAGCCTTCATCAGGTGTCTTGGGGAAATTTCGAACCTGGGTTCTCATTCCTAAGGTATTTTTCGATGTTGTTGTTATTATTATTATTATTATTATTATTCAGGTCACTGCCTGGAATCGAACTCAGAATCTTGGGGTTAGTAGCCCGCGCTCTTAACCACTATGCCATATGCCCGTCAAATGTAAATAATGTAAATAATGTACATAATTCCTTATCTCTTAAATATAGA
>NC_068994.1:13407788-13408385 GCF_001194135.2 Octopus bimaculoides
ATATATATATATATATATATTCATTCATAATACGTTTTGGTAAATTCGAACATGAATATGCTAATCGCTTTTGTATTTCGTCATTGGAGGACAATTTCTTTTAGACGAACGTGTATTCATAACATATTTGATTCACAAGCGTAAGGGATCTTTGGAACACCCATTGTTTCGACATCACTGTGCCTCCTCAGACAAAGCTATCTCGGACTAATGAATTTAACAAGATTTTGTAGCCTTTGTTTATGAGTTCATCAATCAAATTTTTTGCTGATGCACTGTGGACAGTGAAAAACCAAAAATGTTTGTGTAGGTATGTATGTCTAATGTATGTATGTTTATATATACAGACATATATATGCCTGTATATATGTATGTATACATGTATGTGAGCAAGCATGCATGCATGTATAGGTGTATATATGTACGTATGTATATGTCTATGTGTTTACTGCTATATGTTTGCGAGTCCCTGTGATTTTTTAACAATGTGTAATATAGGTATATGTGCCCTATTAGGCTTAGTCAGGATGGTTCAAACTAAAAGACAAATTAGTCTATCTATCTATCTATCTATCTATCTATCTATCTATCTATCTA
>NC_068994.1:13410128-13410900 GCF_001194135.2 Octopus bimaculoides
ACCACCACCACCACCACCACCATTAACTCTCAAAGCATGAAAGGCAAACTACTGCAAAGCATTTTGTCCCCTCGTGCTAAAGATTCTGCCAGCTCGCCGCCTTAAATGTAGTTCTAATAATCATTTCCACTATAGGCACAAGACCCCGAAACGATGAAGAGTAAAGTGGATTTCGACAGCATTTGAACTCAGAACGTAAAGACGGACGAAATTCTGCTAAGCATTTCGTCCGGCGTGCCAACGATTCTGCCAGCTCGCCACCTTAAATCCAGTTCTAATAATGCATTATAAACTTTGCTCGTTTTATCATTGGAACTGCAGGTTATGCCCCCAGCTCAGTCAGATCAAAGTATTGTGAAGTTAGAATACAGAGGAAAGAATGTAACTCTATAATTTATTGGGTACAGATGGTCACCGTATCTGGGGCAATAAAGACCCGAAAATTTAAAGGGTGAATTGGCTGAAATAAACGAGACAGTTGATCATGATTTATGATGTCCTTCTTGCTGCTTTTGCTGTTTTTTGGTGTTGTTGTGGTTGTTGTTGTTGTTGCTATTATTATTATTATTATTATTATTATTATTATTATTATTATTATTATTATTATTATTATTATTATTATTAGTTTGTTTTTACAACCTCGCCATCACGCAGGCGGTTTAGTTAAAACAAACATTGAAAAATGGAATCTGGAAGAGGGACGAACGAATACATCACCACACGTTACACTACAGTCGCACGAACACGTACACGCACTCTCGCTCTCGTATCT
>NC_068994.1:13411907-13413004 GCF_001194135.2 Octopus bimaculoides
TTATATATGCGTGTACATACCTACCTACATACCTATATACACGTATGTGGCTGATCGTGTAACACTGGAGCAACATTTCCAGCAGAGAAAAAAGGCCAGCGCCTATCTCGACCAAGTTTGCGAACACCAGAATAAAAACATCATTAGGATAACTAACGAATTTGAGAAAAGACACGTGAAACCGAAGCTGACACAGATTTTTCTTTAAAGGAACATTTGCCAATCTAGTTTAATACAGCACTCAAATAAAATAAAATACACGAAAATATATTAGACAAATTTCCTGAAGAGCTTGTACTTACGCGGCTGTTAGGAGCTGAGAAGCCCGCTTTTCAACTATGTGGTTTCGGATTAAATCCCACTGTGTAACACCTTGGCGGTTGAGTGTCCTTTACTATTTATCCCCGAGCCGACTAACAACCTGTGAAGTGAATTTGGAAAGAGTGTTAAACACTTTTGGTATGCAAATTAGGGACCCCTTCATAGAGTAACTGCTGCATTTGTTGAGTATATAAGCTGTTTAGCTACTTATTTCTCTGGAGACTGTCATAATGCTGTAGACGCCTCTGATGAGAACCCAGTAAGGTTCGAAAAATCGATTAAGGTTGTTCATAATTTTTTTTGCAGTATGCGGAGAAATGGCTAAAATTTGCCCTGTTTATAATTATACCATATGTTATATATTTATTATATCATACCTTGATAGTGTGTGGACTAACGCACTCGTTGACAGGCCGTTGGTATTTATAGAGCGTTAAACACTTTCGGTATGCAAATTAGGGACTCCTTCATAGAGTAACTACTGCATTTGTTGAATATATAAGCAGTTTAGCTACTTATTTCTCTGAAGGCTGTCAGAATGATGTAGACGCCTCTGATGAGAACCCTGTAAGGTACGAAAATCGATTAAGGCTATTCATAATTTTTTTGCAGGCTGCGGAGAAATGGCTAAAATTTGCTCTGTTTATAATTATACCATATGTCACATATTTATTATATCATATCTTGATAGTGTGTGGACTAACATACCCGTTGACAGGCCGCTAGTATTTATTGAGAAGTGGCTAACATTTTCCCTGTTTATAATCACACCATAT
>NC_068994.1:13413426-13414719 GCF_001194135.2 Octopus bimaculoides
GGGGGGGGGCTGTAAGTGGATTACATCTACCCCAGTGCTTAACTGGTGCGTATTTTATTGATACCGAAAAGATGAACAGGAAAAGTCGACTTCGGCAGAATTTGAAAAAAATCCGACGAAATGCCGCTAGGCGAGTTAACGATTATGCCAACTCGCCGCTTTATGGGGATAATTCTTTCTACTAAAGGCAAAGGGCCTGAAATTTTTTGCGGCGGGAACTAGTTGATTACATCGGCCCCAGTGTTTTGCTGTTACTTAATTTATCGACCCCGAAATGACGAAAGGCAAAATCGACCTCGGCGTAATTTGAACTAAGGACGTAAAGACGGACGAAATGTCGCTAAGCATTTTGTCCGGCATATTAACTATTCTGCCAGCTCCCCGCCTTCTTGAATAATGAAACAATGAAGTCATTGATACATTATGTCAGCATTAGAAAAAAAACAACAAAAGAACAAATCAGGATGGATGGTCACAAATGGAATGCCGTTTAGCATAGTTCTGCTTGGTTCATGGTTGGTCTGGAGCTAATCAACGATACATGTACACCCCGCCACACACAAACTCACACACATATATACAAATACTCAGACACATACATACACACATATACACACACATACACATACATATACACCTACATACATATATGCAGAAGACAATCTTTCGGATATTTACGGCCACCATGATGTAGCAAGGAAACTTCGAAGGGTTGCGTGTGAAACAGAACGCTGTAACCCGCTGTTATGTCATTGGATATCCGCCCGGTATATCTGTATTCAAATAACCTCCTTCACCCACTCCTTCTACCCCTCCGAAACCTATGGTAACACTAAACCCTCAACAATGTCGTTACCGTGCTGTCTACGACATATTCCGTGTGCATAGACCACCGCAACATGCTGTTATGACATTTGATATCTGCCCGGCATATTTGTAATCAATAGCAGCCTAGCTTTTGAAACTTAGAATATATTAAGACGTAACAGAAACACGCAAGAGAATGTATGTATGTATGTATGTATGTATGTATGCATGTATGTATGTATAGATGGCTGGGTGAATGCATGAAAATATGTACAAGTATGTGTTCGTACTTACGTGTGTGTATATATATACGTACGTACACGTATGCATACATGTATGTGTGTGTGAAGAGATACATACATACAAACTTACATACGTGCATACATAGATATATTCATAGTCATACGCGAACAGATGTTTACATGTGTGTATGATGTAGGTAAGCATGAATGTATGTATGTATGCATGTATGTATGTATGTATGTA
>NC_068994.1:13414978-13417011 GCF_001194135.2 Octopus bimaculoides
ATATATATATATATATATATATATACATATATATATACATATACGTATGAGCATACAAAGACATTCATAACTGTAAAATAACTTTCGTTTCTTCTTCTCACTCACGTGATCCTCTATCACTCACTCTCTCCCCACATTCTTCTTCGCTCTTTTCATTCATAATCTCATACACATATCAAGATCATTGTAAACACTCACATACATTCACATGATTATACTCACGTACACATACTCACTAGAATGATATACATGCAACGACAATTATATATAAGCACATACATATACACATACAACCACAAACAACAAAGAGGCACTCATAAAGTCACTCTCTTCTTGTTCATTTAATCTGTCTTTTCTTTACTATTCTCTCTTTCCTCCCTCCTTCCCCTTCTGTCTTTGTATCTATATAATATATATAAGTGTTTGGTATTTTCCTGGTAGTCCGCCGATAAAGTACGTTCACTACTTGTGGCTACCTGACGTCATCCACGGTAATTACATAACGGCTGAACAACGGCTTAAATCAAACAACATATTGCATTGATTCCGAGCGAAACAGAGTTCATTTAACGAGATACCTCTTACTACATCACCTCACGAGACGCTTCTGCTCCGAGGGATGCACAACATCTAGTTTTATAGTTTCCTATCTGCAAGGGATCCATGCAGGTTGTGCCGAAACGATCGTTGTGAGCAATAAACATTCCCGCGTATTCCATTTCGGAGACTTTTCCCATTATTCACCAGTTTGGGTATTTATACCCCGGAAACCCCTAATATCTACACAACTACTAGTCCGATTTAGGCGAAATTTGTTTTATTCCGTTCGTATTTACATTTCAGGGGTCTTAATTTATAGTATTTTCCCATTATGCGCCAGTTTGACTGAGTAACATTGCAAGCAAACAAGCAAGATTCAAGCTGGCCTTTAATGTATTATAGATGTATGTACGCATGTATGTATGTATGTATGTATGTATGTATGTATGTATGTATGTATGTGCGTGTGTATACATATGTAGATAGCTATATCTTCTATCATATCTTTTAAGACTGGTACTTATTCCAACGAGGTATTTTGCCGAACAGCAACGTTACGGCGGAGGTAAAGAAACCAATAACCGTTGTCACGTGGTGGGGGAGTCACACACAAACACACAGACACACACAGACACACAGACACACACACACACACACACTCACACACACCCACCCACACACACGCACACACGCACGCACGCACGCACACACGCACACACGCACGCACACGTCTGTCGGTCTGTTTATCTATCTAACTAACTAATTAACTAACTATCCATCAACGTATCTATTTCTTTATATGACATCTTAACGCAACCACACACGTTTGTACGTCCATTCTCTATAATGCATTTTAACACAGGTAAAGTAGAACAAATTTAATGGGGGTAGCGAGTACAGTGAGCTAAATTGATCCCAGTACACAACTGTTTTTTTTTTATTTTATCAAAACAATAAGAAAGAAAAACAAACAAAGAATGCAATGAAAAATCTCCATCAAATTAGATCCCGGTAGAATTTGAACTTAGAACACCAGGGAGCAGAACTGCGAACAGCAAAACATCTTTATCTACGATCCTATCTATACTACCAACACTTTACAAAATTCCCCGTCCAAATAACCCTCTCTGTTCACGCAGATAGACTCCGGCGCATACACAGATATCCACAAAATTACACAAACACACACTCCGCATACAAGCCCTTACCTACGCACCTGTTCCATCCTTCATTAATGTCTTGCCCTCAAGTGTCGTTACAGATGAGAGTACTTGCTAATGAGAAATGCTTAGCCGGGCCAAATCTGCTTGACCTTTGACACTTGCAACTTGAACCTTGTTCAAATGACACAGGAGGTGGGTGACTAATGTATCTGTCATGGGGTTATAATATACATTATATATACATACACACACGCACACATATACATATATATACATACATACATACATAAATACATACAATAAAGCTGAAGATTACTGAAAAAGAGAACA
>NC_068994.1:13417757-13420459 GCF_001194135.2 Octopus bimaculoides
GCTTGCTTGCCAGCCACATGGTTCCGGGTTCAGTCGCAGTGCATGGCACCACGGGCAAGTGTCTTCTACTATAGCCTCGGGCCGACCAAAGCCTTGTGAGTGGATTTGGTAGACGGAAACTGAAAGAAGCCCGTCGTATATATGTATATGTATATATATATATCTGGCAACTTTTAAAACTCGAGATATTTCTAAATCACTACGCTCAGCCTCTATAACCACAGTAACAGCATGCCTCTCCATTTCTTGAGTAAACTGAGGGTCTGTCATTATTATTTTCTGAAACAAAGATTATGCAGGGTTTACACAGAATGCAGCAATGACCCCCAAAAGGTATGTCTACACATACCTTACGCACCTTGTAGATATATAGATATATAGATAAATGGATGACATAAAAACATGATTTAATGCCTGATATTCCGTAAACAAATCTATAAAGAACAGGTCTCGGGCTGTGACCGAAGAACCCACTTTGGCGACTGAGAAACCATCCTGCCTAAAATTCCACAGCCTACTTGATTTCCATCGTTGTCAAATAAAGCTATTTATGTTTTTACAAATTTAATAGTGAATAAATACAATATAAACGTATCCATATAGAGAATTTCTGTATAAACATAAAACGTGAATTCACGTTAATATAAAGCTCAGTAAATAACACGCTACTAAGCTGCAACATCTCACGACATCCCAATAAACCCAGATGGTGCCAACGCGCATGTATGTATCTACATAGTCATTCAAACGATCTCTGTGATATTTTGCATAGGTATGTTACTTATTTAGAGCTTAAAAGCAGAAAAATATATATTTCACATATAGCTCCTGACTTAAGTATGATCAAAAGCTGTTTCGTTAAGATAAACACCATTTGTGATACATAAGTCGAATTAAAGTAATCTGAGTTAAAATTATCTAAAATCTGTATTTCTTTAACTCATCAGAAATGTTGTGTTATGTTAGAAAACCGTTAGTGGTTTCAATTGATTTAATTAAAATTTATTGTGTATCATAATTATGCAATTATTTAATGATGTTTATCTTTATGCAACAGGTGTCGAATGCATTTTAATATGAACTATACGTGACATTTCTACATATCTGCTTTTTTGCTAAATATGTTATTCTTAAAAATCATTTTAGCTGTTTTAAATGTAGATCGGTCGCGCTTGGGTTTACGCTAATGTATTAAAAATAATTTATTTGCTCCCACAATAGGTTCTTACCATTCTGATGCTTACCAATGAGTTCCTGGTATATATAGAATAACATTTTAACATCGATACATCTTTTATCTTCTCTTTTTTGTTTCAGTCATTAGTCTGCGACCCTTCGGGGGCACCACCTTGAAGGGTTTCATTTGAAAAGAATGAGCCTAGTACTTATTTTTCAAGTCTCGTACACCGAACCACTATGTTACGGGAGACTCACTTTAAAACTACAAAGCTTAGGCAAAAAGAAAAGCTCTGCAGTGTCGAGGATCGTTTTACATAACCACTTTAGAAGTTCTTCTGCATGGTCTTCGGACACGAAGAAATTGCCCTCATCAATACTTTAATATCAATAGCCCTCAGTGTGTGGAGCAGAAGAGCTATAAAGCAACCATTGATGTAGAGGGGTTTTTTTTTGGTATGAAATCAGTTCATTAACGTTCAGTTACTAAGTATGAACATTTCTTGTAGTCAAATTCCATTCCGGTATCAACAGAAAGCTATAAACTATAACATTAAACCCAGCTGTTATTTTTAGACGTTGTAGAGATTCTCATTATAGATCGTTAGATCGTTAGCCAAGTGATAAACGACCGCCGGAGGGTTAAGCGTCAACTTAGAATTTCTTGTAGTAAAACCATTGAACTGTGGATGAGTACTTGACTGTTTGTGAATGTGTTTGGAGAAAGACTCATCTACAGCCTTTACGCCCAGATCACGAATGCATTCAGTGATTTTGATTGTTTCTTTGTTTGAGGCATGATAAAACTTCGTTGGGTGTGCTACTGGTTGTAGAGACTATAGGCATTCAACATGTTATTGTTATTTGCTTAATCTTATACGGCATCTTTATTATTGTAGTCATTTGCCTAAGTATATCTGCTGGTGTTAGAGAATACACAGATCTTCATTTGTTTTGATATCCAGTGAGACTATACAGTGTCGTCTGCTTAACGATTCAGTGTCGTCTGCTTAACGATTCAATGTAACTGATCGTTAATTTTTTTAGTCCACATCCGATAATATGATGATATTAGGTCGTCAAGTATGAAATTTGTAGAAAAAAAGTGTTTGCTAATGTTTTATGAATACAAGGAATAGTTTTATTCATCAAAGTATGTCCCCAATGTTGTCAATACACTTTTGCCATTTCAGCAGTAGCTTGTCCAACCCGGAACTGTAAAAGCCTGGCAATTTAGAGTCAATAAAATCTTGGAAGGCCTGTTTTAGAGCATCGTCGGAATTAAATATTTTTCCTATCAAAAAGTTATCCAAATTCTGTAAGAAGTGGTAGACAGTGGGGGCAAGATCAGGTGGGTATGGTGGATGATGGAGAACTTTAAACTCCAACTGCAACTGCTGTAGTTTCACCAAGTCATTTTTGCGACGTGGGGTCTAGCGCTGTCTTGCAATAAAATAAGAGTGGATTTAATACCCTTTTTCTATCTATCTATCTATCTATCTATCTATCTATCTATCTATCTATCT
>NC_068994.1:13421848-13423433 GCF_001194135.2 Octopus bimaculoides
ATATATGTATATATATATATATATATAGAAAGATTTATATAAACTTTACGTCTTTTATGGAGTTGTACTTTCATTGTGCACATGTATGAGTGAGTGCTCCTCCATACACACATGCGCACACACTCATATATGTCTGCACACACATACACACTGATACAAAGATATAGGTTTGAACAGATATTTTAACACACACACACACACACACACACACACACACACACATATATATATATGCATACATAGAAATGTTTATATACATGTGTGTGTGTGTACGTAATTATATATGTGCGTGCATGTACGTATGCAAGCGCATACATACATATATAAATGCCAGTGCGTATATAGGTATACACACCGACATACACACTCACGCCGACACCCCCACACAACGATACCCCCACACACCGACACCCCCACACCCATGTGTACGTTAGTTCACGTGTGTATCTGTTTATTGGACAATGTTTTGCAGTGTCAAACTGCTCATTACAGCGCATACCTTATACCCCTTAGCTTACCAATGCCACCCGGATTGTTGGACATCCGGGTACGTATACGAACATCTACCCCTAGAAAAAAAGTTTACACAAAGAAAACCTGGCGAAAGATGGAGTATTGAGGGTGTTGGTGGTGGCGTTGTTAGTGGTGGCGGTTGTAGTAGAGGTAGTGGTGATGGTATTGGTGTTGTTAGTGGTGGTAGTGGAGGCGCAATGGCCCAGTGGTTATGGTAGCCGACTCGCGGTCATAGGATCGCGGTTTCGATTCCCAGACCGGGCGTTGTGAGTGTTTATTGAGCGAAAACACCTAAAAGCACCACAAGTCTCCGGCAGGGGATGGTGGCGAACCCTGCTGTACTCTTCCACCACAACTGTCTCTCACTCTTACTTCCTGTTTCGGTTGTGCCTGTAATTCAAAGGGGTCAGCCTTGTAACACACTGTATCACGCTGAATATCCCCCGAGAACTACTTTAAGGGTACACGTGTCTGTGGAGTGCTCAGCCACTTGCACGTTAATTTCACGAGCAGGCTGTTCCGTTGATCGGATCAACTCGAACCCTCGACGTCGTAAGCGACGGAGTGCCAACAACAGTAGTGGTAGTAGTGATGGTTGTAGTGGTGATGATATGTGTGGTGGTGGTGGTGGTGGTGGCGGTGGGGATAATAATGGTGATTGTAGTGCTGGTGATTGTAATGGTATGTGGTGGTAATGATGGTGTTGGTAGTGTTGGTGGTGATGGCGACGGTTCTGTTAGTGATCGCGGTGAGGCTAATGGTATTGGAGGAGGGTGCTGTGATGGTAGTGGCGTCGGTGATGGTTGAAGTGGAGGTAGCCATGGTTGCGATGGTGATGATCGAAGTGGTAGTGATGGTGTTAGTGGTGGTGGTTGCTGTTGCGGCAATGGTGATGGTGAAGTTGGTGAAGATGCCCATGATGGTGGTGGTAGATATTGAATTATGTTTTATCCTTTTAAAAAAATTTTCCGTCTCATTGGATTACATACATACATATATACATACATACATACATACATACATACATACATATATATATATATATATATATATATATATATATATATATATA
>NC_068994.1:13427378-13427839 GCF_001194135.2 Octopus bimaculoides
GTGCTTTTTCTGTCTCTTCTCTCAAGGCTCGCCTACCAAGTATCCATAATAATTTTTCTATCGTCTTGGCTCAACAACCCGCACCGTTTGTTTTTACTGTCTTGTTCTCACTGTCCTGTTCTTGTTAACACTTTCACCCTCCGCAAAAAATTCCAAATTTTATTTAATTTGCTTTGCTGGAAGGACTGTTTCAACGAAGTCACGTATTGTCCTTGCCTACGAAACGCGGAGTAGATGAAACAGGGATAACTGATAAAGGGGTATACTCTTTATGTTGCATGTCTCGTTTCTCTGTTTTTTTATTTCGTCGTTCGAAAAAAAGTTCGTTTTCTATGTTTTTGTTTTTGTTTTCGTTTCTCATTGTGTTCAACGTTTTTTGATGTCCTGTACCCATATATGCATGTATGTATACATATATATGTAGGTATGTACATATATGTATGGATATATGCATTTATATA
>NC_068994.1:13428497-13430307 GCF_001194135.2 Octopus bimaculoides
GCTATCAACGACGACTTGTCTTCACTTGGACAGCTAGAAGTCCGAGTGGAGACAGCTGAACTGTTGTACTTACGATTCCTGTATTTATCCTGCCATCTATGTTGCCAGAGAGTTCTGGAAATCCTTGTAACTTTTACAAATTTCTAGAAAGTTCTAGAAAATTCTGCTTCAGCAACTCGGCGCTGAGTTTGTCTGAAATGTAATGGAAAATAGGCCACAAAAGCAAAGTTTGAAGGGAAAAGTAGTTAGTTACTTTGGTTTCTAGCTAGATGCAAATAGGAAATAACACTTACTTATCAAAGACGAAAAAAAAAAAAAAATGAATAAACAGATGAAATAGAAATTTTGTTACACAGTGTAATAGTATGTATATATTGGTTTCATGTCCCACGAGTAGGTTTCGAACTATTGTATCTAACAGATTTTTCCAAATTAATATTTACATGCTATCTAATACTTATAATTTTATGTTTTTTTGCGATCCACTACACCATAAAATATACATACATACATACATAACAAAGAATGGCTATAAGTGGTTCATCAATGAGCGGATAGATATACATATATCGGAAAGAAAGAATGAACAAGCATAACATGCTAGTTTATGCCTGGAGATGGCTCAAAGAAGCTTTCAACTGTTTTACTTCTACTGTAAAGCACGGAGGTGATTCGAATGATTTGCGCAGTAATCATACATTGATAAACATCCAATGGCGTTGGAGAGCATAAAGACAAAGTTATAATTTTGAAAAAATCAGCTGACATTGAAGGGGACCAGAAGGGATATGAATACTGGAAAAGAGTTACCCGTATCATGATGATTCGTGTCGATATCATGATTGTTGCTCACTGTTCTATGAACACTACAAAATCTGTAAGGCGTGATATGGACAACATGAAAACAAAGTTACCCAAACTGTGATTGTCTTCGGGTGTATCTCCAGTGAAGATGACCCACATCATGATGCCCCACATCATTGAACAGGGCCTTCGGCTCTTGGCTCTTCCCTGCCTGAAGATCTTGTCTCGAACAGGCAAAAATTATCATTATCATTCAGTCATTCTTTCATTTCTTCTTCTTCTTCTTCTTCTTCTTCTTCTTCTTCTTCTTCTTCTTCTTCTTCTTCTTCTTCTTCATGATGATGATGATGGTCATCCTCCTCCTCCTCTTCATCATCATCATCATCATCATCATCATCATCATCATCATCATCAACGTTGTCGTCGTCGTCGTCGTCGTTATCATCATCATCATCATCTTGTTCTTGTTCTTGTTCTTCTTGTTCTTGTTCTTGTTGTTGTTGTTGTTGTTGTTGTTGTTGTTGTTGTTCTTCTTCTTCTTCTTCTTCTTCTTCTTCTTCTTCTTCTTCTTCTTCTTCTTCTTGTTTTTCTTCCTCTTCTTCTTCTTCTTCTTCTTCTTCTTAGTAGTAGTAGTAGTAGTAGTAGTAGTAGTAGTTGCTGTTGTTGTTGCAGTACCATCAGTAGCACAGTAGTTGTGGTGGTAATGTGGCTACTAGTAGTAGCTGTAGTAGTAATAGCAGTAGTAGCAGCAGCAGCAGTGATGGCCTGTCTTTAAACATTCTTTGATGAATACATCACTGTTTATCAAATTAAATTTCACAAGGTGGGGGTGCAGGGCGTTGGGGGAATGTTTTGAATGTGGCTTTCATTCTCTTTCATGCAGATACCAATAAACAATGGATATATAACGCTGGTGAGGGGGGGTAGTATCGATATATATATACATATGCATATACATACATACATATATATATATATATATCTATATATATATATATATATATAT
>NC_068994.1:13432371-13433863 GCF_001194135.2 Octopus bimaculoides
ATATATATATATATATGTATAAAATGTAAGGAAAATAAAAAATATAAAAAATATAAAAAAATACATGCTTCCAAGTCAAGTAATTCGAGACAATAGCTTGGACATTTCGTCTTATATCGAAGGACTCGTGGAATCACATAAGGAGATAAGGCAGATATCCTATTTGCATAATTCAAACATTAGTTAATATGACTGTCTACTTGAGAGATTCGTGTCGTGGTTACTGTGGTTTCGCATTTGAGTCCAACGCTGCCCAACAGATTTCGGGAATTTGATCTCCAGCTGTATCAATGTTCATAGTCAGCTTGAGGCTTGAGTTTGATAAGAAATTCATTTCTAATTTTTGGCACAGTGTTAGTAATTTTACTAGTACAAGGTTTTCGAGATTGGCTGGGGGACGGAGAAGAAGTTATCCTCAAAATGGTCCGATTGCTTGCAAGAGTATGACTTCCGTTAAAGGAACACAAGGACCCAGTATTGTAAGGAAACAGGGCAATATATTGACTCTCCCAGCCAAAAACTCAAACCGGAAAGAGCCGAAACAAATACCGTTCAATGTCCAAACAATTCTGCCAATCTACCGCACTGGGCCACTACCGTATTTTGTCGACCCCGAAACGATGAAAAGTAAAGATGACCATCGTAGAATTTGAACTCACAGCGCAGTGGGTGAGCCAGAACAAATATCGCAAAATATTTTGCTCTACGCTCTAACGACTTTGGCAAATAGCCTGCTACTGACAAATTTTTTCTGTTTCCTCACCAGGACATCCCAGGTTGAACAAGCTTATAGTCAAAGGCGTCTCATCCGTGCCTACCACGTCTTATGAGGTCGTATTTGTATTCCTAGGACAATATTCTCTAATTAGTAAGGCAATAGGGTGTGGTTTGTTTGACAACTATTTCAAGCATACGGAGTGACCTGGTAGAAGTTCCTTCCTTGAAAAGAAGACTGGAAATAAAATTCAACAAAATTCTTTTATGATAGTATGTTCTCAACTTGATGTGACAGTCCCATAAAAAGGAAGAATTCTACTGTTATTTAGCCCTAGGAAACACCGTTTCCTGTTGGACTTGACACATTTCCTGTGTCCTTGTGTTTTCAAATTGGAGATAAGCACCTCCACCCAGCAAAGACAGCATCCAGAGCCTAGTTTCAGAGTCATTGCTCATCATCAGTCTGGAGTAGCATGGCTTGCAAGCTGAATTTTTTATTACGACCATAAAGATCAATACATAGATGGGACAGCACAGGACAATACATACAAAAAATGTTGTCCTGTGCTGTCCCATCTATGTATTGATGGCTGGAGGTGCTTATCTCCACTTTGAAAACATGACACAGGATATGTGTCAAGTCCAACAGGAAACGGTGTTTCCTAGGGCTAAATAACAGTAGCATTCTTCCCTTTTATGGGACTATCACATTAAGTTGACAACATACGATTACCTTATCGTGCTGCTACTGCATAAATCTCTCTGAGAGATTTAG
>NC_068994.1:13434117-13434718 GCF_001194135.2 Octopus bimaculoides
TACTACTACTACTACTACTACTACTACTACTACTACTACTACTACTACTACTACTACTACTACTGTTGCTGCTGCTGCTGTTACTGTTGCTACTGCTGCAACAACAACAACAACAACTACTACTACAACTACAACTACTACTATTGCTGCTGCTGCAACTACTCTACTACTACTACTACTACTACTACTACTACTACTACTACTACTACTACTACTACTACTAAGTCTGTTAACCTGCCATAAATAGAGGCCAAGTCTATCTAATGGCATAACCTACCATATTACTCTAACTTACATGAGAAAGAAAATAATCCTAGATAGTCGTGGCTGGAAAGTCATTGATCATGGGTCGGTTCAAATATTGGGTTGACCGAGTGTTAAACAGGAACGAAGACAGCAACGACGGTGTCGGTGACCACCTCGGCGACAAAAATGACAAGAACTACTGTGGTGGCATCAAGATCACCACTACCATCAAGACCAGCACCAGCACTACCACCACCACCACCACCACCATCACCACCACCACCAGTGCCAGCACCAGCACCAACACAAGCAGCAGCAGCACCACCACCACCACCGGCACCACCACCACCACACC
>NC_068994.1:13436172-13436703 GCF_001194135.2 Octopus bimaculoides
TTCCCGAGCGTCAAACTAATACACTTCCTTGTTGTTCATACACCAGTCTTTTGTTTTTCCATAACATTGCCACTTCGTCAGGTAGACCTCCATTAGACGTTGAATAGGTAATATGTACTGAATAGGATCGTAGTAGCATATATGACAGAAGACATTTATAGCCTAGGTAATTTACATAATTTATACAAAAATTGAGCGTGGAATCCAGTATGGGGTTCACAAATAGTAGCATGATTTTTCCATAGATTATTACTCTTCCTTGAAGCTTTGATATAAAACAGAATCATGTTAAGAGACCTTATTACGAAAATTCTCGGCTATTACATAAAAAACCTACAAATATTTCTGTAAGCAGCAGCAGCCTCCAGCATGCCTTATGTTTTAATGCTATTCCAATATGGAGTACAGTATACAGGAAACGAAGACAAATCAGATTGCTCATTTATATAGATATTGTTAGAATTCTTTTTGTAGTCAATAAAAATAAATACTTCACACATTGCATTTTTATTTCATATATATATATATATA
>NC_068994.1:13443382-13444754 GCF_001194135.2 Octopus bimaculoides
GGTACTTATCCTGGTACTTATTCTATCGATCTCTTTTGCCGAACCGCTAAGTGACGGGGACATAAACACACCAGCATTGGTTGTCAAGCAATGCCAGGGGGACAAACACAGACACACAGACACACACACACACATATATATATATACATATATATACGACGGGCTTCTTTCAGTTTCCGTCTACCAAATCCACTCACAAGGCTTTGGTCGGTTCGAGGCTATAGTAGAAGACATTTGCCCAAGATGCCACGCAGTGGGACTGAACCCGGAACCATGTGGCTGGTAAGCAAGCTACTTACCACACAGCCACCGCATTGCTTACTGGCTCATTGGTTAGAGCGTCGGGCTCACAGTCATGAGGTAGAGAGTTCGATTTCCGAACCGGGTTGTGTGTTGTTGTGTTCTTGAGCAAGACACTTTATTTCACGTTGCTCCAGTTCACTCAGTTGTAGAAATGCGTTTTTGGTCTTTGACTTTCCCTTGGACAATATCAGTGGCATGGAGAGCGGAGGGTGGTATGCATGGACGACTGCTGGTCTTCCATATACAACCTTTCCCGGGCTTCTGCTTCGAGGAGGAACCTTCTAGGTGTAATTCCATGGTCGTTCATGACAGAAGGGGGTCTTTACCCTAATGTACTTCGCTGATGTTTTATGCACCGTTACAAGGAGTTTCTGCCGTATACTAGTCTCATTAGGAAGACAATTGTTTTCTTCAGTATTCCATATTTTCTGCTGAACAATTTGTTCGAACAAACATGTGTGTACATTGAAAGCAATGGACACAGATATACTTCTGATGCGCATGCACATTACGTACATACACACACATGCACATACAAACATGCGCATGCGCATACATGCTTCCATAAATCAAATGTGCATGTGCACTTGCTAACATGCACATACTTACACGTATGCTAACATGCATATACACACGCATTCACACACATGCCAACATGCACATATGTACACATACACATTCATACACACACACACTTGCTAACATGCACATATACACATACATACTCACATACGCATACACATATATATACTGACACAGACATACATACACTCTAACATACAATCACATACATTTATTCACACATACACACATATACGTATACATGCATGTACACAAACGCTGGCATGCACATACACACGCATACAGACCCCTGCTGACATGATCACGCACACACACACACACACACACACACACACACACACACACGTTGATGTGCATATACACACAGACTCACACGCTAACATGCAAACACACACATACACGCATAAAGACATATGTTAACATGCAGATACACGCACATACACAATCACATTCTGACAAGCAAACACACACACACACACACACACAC
>NC_068994.1:13446152-13446584 GCF_001194135.2 Octopus bimaculoides
GCACCGGGCGATGTCACGCCTGTAGCCTATAAACATAGACATGTCACTCACAGCTATCCAATGGAGCTTCTAAAGTCAACAATAGACACACACACACACACACACACACACACACACACACAGACACAGACACACACACAGACACACACACATACGCACACACAGAGGCACGCACTACTATGTCTGTCTAAATGGACGTATTTATATACGTTGCCGTTTCTCAGTATACGTGGGGCTTTTATACACTCATTCATATACCTGCATACGTGTATACATCTACATGCGTATACTCCAATATATGTACTCATATGTGTATGTGTATGCATGTGTGTGAATGTGTGCGAGTGTGTGTGCGCGCAAATGTATTTGTAGACACTCATGTATATATATATATATATATATATATATATATATATATATATATATATATAT
>NC_068994.1:13449413-13449674 GCF_001194135.2 Octopus bimaculoides
TATATATATATATATATATATATATATATATATATATGCATTATATTCATACAATGTGCATACGTACATATACACCCACTCAACCACCCACACAAGTATGACAAACAGATACTATCATAGTATCAATTTGCTAGAATATCTATCTATCTATCTATCTATCTATCTATCTATCTATCTATCTATCTATCTATCTATCTATCTATCTATCTATCTATCTGTCGTCTGCCTTTCTGTCTGTCGTCTGTTTTTCTATCAATCAAT
>NC_068994.1:13449684-13449904 GCF_001194135.2 Octopus bimaculoides
CTGTCGTCTGCCTTTCTGTCTGTCGTCTGTTTTTCTATCAATCAATCTATCTATCTATCAATCTATCTATCTATCTATCTATCTATCTATCTATCTATCTATCTATCTATCTATCTATCTATATCAGTCTATCTATCTATATATGTATATATATGTATGTATGCATGTATATATATATATATATATATATATATATATATATATATATATATATATATAT
>NC_068994.1:13451492-13457008 GCF_001194135.2 Octopus bimaculoides
ATACATACACACATGCATACATTAGCATGAGTCTAGATACATACACGCACATATAATACTCACGTGCATATATACATAGGTACGCTCACATATCATTCAAGCATTGATACTCAAATTCTAACAGATAGATAGATAGATAGATAGATAGGTAGATAGGCAAGATAAATAAACAGGCAGACAGATACATTTCTTTTATTAGCCACACAGGGCTCAACGAAGATGGGACAAATACAATGTAGGCAGACAGATAGATAGATAGATAGATAGATAGATAGATGGATGGGTAGATAGATAGATAGATAGATAGATAGATAGATAGATGGATGGGTAGATAGATTGATAGATAGATAGATAGATAGATATGCACCCACACATGCATACGATATGTGTGAATTATGTCGTAAATCAAACAGGGAAGAACAAAGAAATAGAAGAAATGGTGGTCTCATTTACGCACGCATGAGAGAGAGAGAGGGGGAAGAGAGAGAGAGAGAGAGAGCGAGAAAGAGAGAAACACATACACGTACCCAGACACACACATATGCTTATGGCTGTGCATGGCTATATATACACACATGTGTGTGGGTGGGTCATTATGTGTGAGTATGCATATGCGTAAGCGCATGCATACAACCTGATTTCCTTATTTTCATTTTTCTTTGCCCTCGATATATGGTATAGTGTTTTGTCGTATTTCGTACATTGTTTTTGATCATCTCTCTCTCTCTCTCTCTCTCTATCTATCTATCTATCTATCTATCTATATATATATATATATATATATATATATATATATATATATATATATAGTGAGAGAGAGAGAGAGAGAGATGGATAGATAGATAGATAGATAGACAGATAGATAGATAGACATAGATATGAGTGTATACATATATACATATATATTCACATATATAAACTTTTATTTATATATACATATAATGTATATGATATACATACAGACATATATATACATATGTATGTATGTATGTATGTATGTATGTATGCAAGCATGTATATGCTTTGATAAAAGATTATCACCCGAATAAGTTTTGTTCCGTTATTTTTTGTTTGCTTGAAATAATATTTTACCTTCTCATTTATTTTACTTCTTTTCTTTTCTTTTTTGTTGTTGCAATGAACGTGTTCTTCCTTTATTTTAAATAAATGTTTGTGTATGCACTTTCTGCTCGAACCTTTCGACTGAGATATGCAAGGTGACTGAACATCAAGCGATATATATTCAAACTGCAAGATAGGCAAGAAGACAAAATGGCAGGATGTCAGTATATATTCACGGCAGACGACCCAATCAGGCAAGTGAATGAGTGAGTCAGGTTTGTCAGACGAGAAGACAGATGACTGAAAAAGAGAAAGAAAATGATGCAAGGTAGATTTGGGAAAAAATAATTGGTAAATATATATATAAATGTAGAAAATCGGCATATATGAAGGGAAGGTAAAAAATAGATTTTCAAGTTTTGAAGGCGATGTTGGCGATTGTGATACTATTGTGTGTTTGTACATTTGTGCACGTGTGTGTACATCTGTGCAATGTATGTATGTGTGTGTGTGTGTGCGTGCGGGCTGGGGTAAGCAGTGAATAGTGTCAATCCCAGCATGCAGTCGTAATGTTTGGCCGTTCCGTTAAATTGAATCCAAGGTTGGCGAGCAAAAAAGTTTGTCATCTATTTTTTATACTGTGCATGCGTGTATATATATGTATATGTGTATCTACGTAAGTATGTATATGTGCATGTATGTATATGTGCATGTATACGCACACATTCACACAAACACACACATTCACATATACACGCACAAGAAATAGTCATACTGGTAAACATACACGTCCACACATAATTTGTCTCGGCGTGCACGTGAATGCAGTTTTATCACGCCCAGTATCTGTCTGTCTGTTTCTCTCTCTTTCACATTCTCTCTCTCTCTTTCTCTCTCTCTTTCAGTCTATCTATCGGGTGGTCTGTCTGTCAGTCTGCAGACCTTCTTGATTATTTATTTATCAATCCAGTGAACAGTGAGTCTGTTCATGTCTTTTGTCGAAGTATGCAATACAGTATGTATATGTATGTATGTGCAGATTTTATGCTTTATGTATGTATTCTTATGCATATAGTTGCATATCTAGACATGCTCTATGTATGTATGTGTACAAGTATGTATGTATATGTGCATGTATGTATATGTGCATGTATGTATATGTGCATGTATATATCCATGTCTGCATGCATGTGTTCTTGCATGAATGTATAAGTATTTGCATGCATGTATACATACATGCATGATGCATGCATGATTGTACGTATGCATCTTTATTGCTTTATTTATATATGTCAATTTTGTCTGTCGGTCTTTCTATCTGTCTAGCTATCTATCTGTCCGTCCGTCCGTCCTTCCCTTCCTTCCTCTACCCACCCACAGATCCATCCATCCATCCATCCATCCATCCATCCATCCATCCATCTATCCGTCCGTCCGTCTGTCAATATCGGCTACACCCACCCGGCTCAGACATGCATCCAAAATAGCGTTACAATCACCTACTAATATAATGAGCAAGACGTCCCCAGGAAAACCTCCAAGCGTCTGGAGAAATCTGGCTGCCCCGCCCTTGTCGGGGCATAGACAGCGACCAGTCTAAAAGCACAACCTTTGCTATTACTCACGCCCAGGACCAACTTGCCTTCTGGATCCAGGAAGATCGTCCGTACCTTGAGATCCAGTCCTTTCCTGAGTAGCACTGCCTCTCCGCCTCCCATTCCAAGCCGACTGAGGGATGCGTAAATCTCAAATCGTGAAAAATGGGAGCAAAGATGCGTGAGTCGGAAACCCTGGTCTTGCTGACGACTATCATATCCAAATGTAGTGACCTGAGGTGATTGAGCAGATGTCCCTGCTTCCAAGGTGACTCTAGGCCACGAGCATTTATACTACCTATCCTAAGCATAGTTATGTTAAACACAGGGAGAGTAAGAAAGTAGGAGCTACTAAACGAGGTTTTGTTGGGGAGGAGTAGTGGTACATTCTCCGTCCCTCTCACTGGATGTGGGTGTTTTCCCCAGCAAGTTGTTGTAAAGTCTTTTGTTACATGACTTTTGAAAATCCTCTACAAAGTCAGGATATTTATTTTTTTAATGTGTTGTAAGTGCTTTCTGTTGTTTTGATTATCATTATGTGCTGTGGTATGTTAGTGTTGACTCTTGGTGCAACGAAAGTGCTCTGGTTAATGTCTATGTAACGTTGAATGTCTTGCATTAATGTTTTGTTTTCTGTGTTTACGGCAGTCAAGTTTATAACTTCTGGATTTTGATTGTTTGATGGGGTGTCTTTTTACTATTGTGTCTGTAAATTAAATAGCGTCGGTGATGGCTGCAGAGATAGTGATAGTGATGTTATTGTCGGCTGTGTCAGTGGAACTATTGTTGGGGGTGGTGTGTTATTGCTGCAGCTAATGCTATCCATCTCTGTGAGTTCAAACCTACCAATCTTCTCTGTTCTAGTCTGTTTCTTTTTTTTTTGTCTTCTATTCTTCCTTTCAGAGGGAACAACTATTTGCCAATTCTGTTCCTCCCCAACCCTTTCATTTTCGTGGTCCGAAAAGGGGAGGGGATGTCTTACGGAAGTTTTTGGTTCTTTATTGAAATTGTTGTAGTATTTGTTGTTGTTCTTGGGGTTTCCTGATGTTCTTCTGGGGCTTTCCTGATTGCTCCGAACACGGGAGGGGTAAGTCTTGAGGAGTTTTGTTTGATTTTTCTGTTGATAAATGTTGTGTTGTTGTTTGGGGGTTTCTGATGCTGTTGTTTTTACTGCTGTCAATGCTGGTCGTTTCTCTGCTGTTGCTTCCACTATTCTTCTTGGAGTTATTGCTGCTACAGCTGTCGGTGTTTTTGTGATAGCAGACATTGTTACTATTGTTACTGCTATTTTTGCAGCTGCCGCCTGCTTCTGCTGTTGCTGTTGTTGTGGTCGTGGTGGTGATATTGGCAAAAGTACAGGTCTCTCTTCTTTCTTTTGCTGTGGGCAGAAAGCCTTTAGATGGTTCATGTTCCCTCACCGGTGACATCTTGGCTTTCTGCCCTCGACAGCCACATGTAGTTTTGACCCATCCGGTTGGCTTATATAATCCGGAACACTTTCCACACTTCGCTGCTCAGTTTGTATAAGCAGCTACATCCCCTGACCTAATCAGTTCTGCTTGTGAATCTTATGGATTTACAGAATCTTGGTGTCCTCCTCTATGTCTAGGAGGATTGCAGCTTCTAACCAGCTGATGTTAATCTCTGGTGGAATATTGAGTACTCTGATTCTGTATACTCTACGTCCCAGGAAGGTAAGTATAAGAATTATTTCTTCACTCGTCAGGGTAACTGTCGTGTGTTCTATTGCTTCTGCCTCTGAAACGAACCTCACCTCGACAGTCCGATACCTCTTCCCCTGGTCACGTAGATTTTGCTCTTCCACACCGGTCTTAGGCATTTCTCTGCTTGTTGCTGTCTCTCCTGTTCGACTGTTCTGCTTCTCACTCCAGTTATTTTATAAAGGACTGTCCGCAAACTGATTTCATGCTGGATAATCTTAGGAATATTTAGCGCCACAGTTCTGCCACATTTCTTCAGGCATGCATTTAGCATTCCTGAACTCATTTTCATCTAAGATAATATTTCCACTCATTTGCCTTGTTGCTTGCGCGAAGTCGAAACCGTTCCGATTGGATTTGCTTGTGTCGATTTCGTTGGTTTTTTTTTTGCGTCAATCATGTCGGTGATGGTGGTGTTGGACCTGCTGTGACACCGGCGGCGGTGGTGGTGGATGTGGTAGATTTTTCGCTTCTGTTGTTCGTGCTTGTGATTTTCTTTTGTTCCTGCGGTGGTAGAAGCAAGAGGAATTCGTTTTCATACGTTCCACGTGCGCCATTGTTGTTGTTGCTGCTACAGCAGTCGCTGTCTTGTGCAACTTGGCTGCTCTGTCTTGTGGATAACCTACCGTCTTTTAAAAATTTTTCAGTGGACGGTTTTCGTTCGCTATCTTTGATATTAGCGCAAAATAAAAAAGAAAGAGGGGCGTGGTAACCCGAACAAATACCAAAGTAGCCCCTAAGGGCTACAGATGCGAAAGAACTAACCAGTTCTCCGAGGTCCTGGTTTGTTTAACTAAGTAACAATAACAAATGTACAATGTAAAACAATGTATAACAATACGAATAACAGCAAAACTTACCTAGCGACGTGCGACACGTGTCGATAGACGAATAATAATAATAATAATAATAATAATATTAATAATAATAATAATAATAATAATAATAATAATGATAATAATAATAATAATAATAATAATATTAATAATAATAATAATAATAATAACAACAATAATAATAATAATATTAATAATAATAATAACAATAATAATAATAATATTAATAATAATAATATTAATAATAATAATAATATTAATAATAATAATAATAATAATAATAATATTAATAATAATAATAA
>NC_068994.1:13461434-13464686 GCF_001194135.2 Octopus bimaculoides
TATATATATATGGATGTATAAATACACATACCTGTGAAGCTGTTGTTGTACAGGCGTCGCTTAAAAGCATTTTGGAAGAGGCGCCTGTACAACCACAGGTCCTCTTTTAGGGTTCTGGAGATATGTTACGTTACGACCTGTACGAAATTAAATGGAGGATCATTGAGCAACCGGGGTCCTGTGTAAACGGGAGCAGACGATATAAGCTTTGCGTGGCAGAGTGGCAAGGATCCTCAAAGACTCGCTGGATCCGGTGTCTCTCATAAACTCAAGATACGAGATCTATAGCCCCTACTCCCATTCTAAACGCTACCTGCTGCAGGCTTGGGATACCCTGTTCGTCGATTACAGCAATAAAACGTATTTGCTGACCGGAACCAACCTAGGGGTGAAAATTCCCCCTTCGCTCTTTAGGTCCATAATATTTGCTGACCAGAAAGGTCTAAGGAGGATAACCCGTTCCGTTTGAGGCTCAGACAGTGTATATTATTCTTTTGTTTACAAATTAACTGACCAAATTAACTGTATCAAGAGAGGGAGAGAGAAGGGGAGACATGAATAAATAGACAGAGATATAGATAGATAGGTAGATAGTACGTACATACATATATACATGTATGTGAGAGTATTATTGTGAGTGCGCCTGCGCGTATGTGTGCGACCACATTTGTGTGTTCATATGAGAATCTGCGAGTGTATGCTTCAACATTTTTTTTTGTTTTTATTGCGATTTCTCTTTCTGTGGCTTTTTTTTATTGACTTCTTTTTCTGTAGCTTTTATGCATGAATTTATGTATGGAAACTTAAAACGTAGATAGAAGCTATTATAATGATAAATATTTCTCTATTACAAAAGGAATGGTTTGCTAAAAGTAGAGAGACAGACAGGTTCAAGATATACCGAATCACACACACACACACGCACACACACACACGCACACACACACACGCACACACAGCAAATACTCATACATACACATATACACACATGTTTATAGAGAGAGACATATTAATAGACAAGTGTGTGATAGAGACAGATTCGGAATGGTGTGTTGCTGGCTCTATCTTTGTGTTTATGTATGTATGTATGTATGTATGTATATCTGTCTTTCTGTAAGTCTATCTATCTATCTATCTATCTATCTATCTATCTATCTATCTGTCTGTCTGTCTATGTATGTATGTATATATCTATCTATCTATCTATCTATCTGTCTACTTGTATATACATACATACATACACACACACACACACACACACATATATATATATATATATATATATATATTTACACGTATGTAATTGTATATATATATATATATATATGTATGTATATATGTGTGTGCGTGTGTGTGCCTCTACGTATGAAGATAAATATATGCAAGATTCTCGAGGTTCAGGTCAAGTGCCAAATTTCTGAATACGCTGTAAGTACAACGGCAGACAGGCTGAGCACTATGAGCTCCTTTAATACCTCTCACCAAAATTCTAGCACCACCATCCTTCTCCTTAGAAGCGTTGCCGCCATCACCATCATGTAAGAACGAGGAGAAATTCCATTGTATCTGCCTTCTAAAGGACTCCCGCAGCAGTTGTTTAATTGCTTGTCTTGAGAAATTAGAAATACGATGATGTTATCTGTCGAGGCTATTTTTCTTGTTGTTGTTGTTTTTTTTTGTGTTGGTGTTTGTTTCCTTTTTGTTATTTTTCCTTTTGAGAGGAAAAATGTTGGATAAGTAGTTTATTTGTTTTTGCTGTTGTTGCTGTAGCATTCTGTGTGATATACCAACTTACCAGTTTACTTGGAAGCAGTACAACTCCTCTATATCGAAACATAAACAAATATATGCTTGTGTATGTGTATGTGTGTGTGTATATGAATATACTTATTTATTTATATATATGAGTGTCTGTGTGTATGCGTGTATGTGTGTACATATGCACACATACACACATGCACCCACGGAAATATATACATATACAGGCTCTAAGTACTGGGTCTTTCCATTGTTTTCATATATATATATATTAACAAACTTATTATTAAATATACATCTCTCTTTCTCTCTCCTACTCTCTCTCTCTCTCTCTCTCTCTCTCTTTGTCACTGCCTCGTCTGCGTCTCACTCTGTCTATGTATCCATACGTATCGGTGTGTGTGTGTGCGTACGTGTGTACGTGGGTACTAATTTAATTTCATGATTTTAGTTCACGCTTGAAGATCAGTAACATGAAACTCAAGCCATAATAAAATAGACTATGTGTAATTTGTGCTGTCTACAATATATATTATATCATCGGCAAACTTCATTTGACGATACACACACACACACACATGCATGAACCCTCCGCACATACATACACACACACATATATATATACGCAATATATATATATATAATCAAAAAATAAGCAACACGGATTTCAAAGGTGATTGCAGTACGCACGTTTCATGCTACTCCAATTTATTTAAGTAATGCGAGCATTACATTAAATGCAATATGAAGAGCAATCTTCAGCTGCACGAAAATGCAGAAAATTACAGTAGAAAAGACATATTATAAATGTGGCAACATTTGAAATGTTCACAGGAAAATTCGAGAGCATCACGCTTAGCCACGCACAGATACACATATAGACATATAGACATGCACGCACACACACTCACAAACGCACACTGATAAACACACACTCACACACGGACACATACGCATATGCTTATGTGTGTATGTTATTTTGCATGTGTTACTGTATATACATACTTATTATATCCTGCTTAATGTTGAAACGGTCGTATACAATAGCGGCGAGGCAGGGAAGCAATATTGTTCATACATGACAATATAAAACGATACAAAAGAATGAATATGAATATAAAAAGATAAATATGAATAAAGATTTCGGCCACACTTGTAGCCGTTTTCAGATTCTGGAATTAACGGCAGAAGGACATAATGGAACCCATCTGCGGTTGCCAGTCAACCAGTTCGTATGTTGCAATAACAGGAACAGAAAGGCACACCCTTCACGTTCTACACGGGTGCCGTATGAATTTACTTCTGGAAATTTAAACGAATGAATGAAAGAAATGTTGTAACCTAAATAAGCCCCCACACACTCGCACACTCACACACACACACACACATACACACAACCAACCAACTGGCTCCTTGACTTGACATACAAATACATATGGCTAAACGTACATGTAAATACACACGTAGACATCGGAATATATATATATATATATA
>NC_068994.1:13465090-13465529 GCF_001194135.2 Octopus bimaculoides
GTGTGTGTGTGTGTGTGTGTGTGTGTGTGTGTGTGTGTGAGTATGATTCTCACCGACACAGTGACAAAATCGTGTCACCAGCGCCAATCACAGAAACAATTCGACACAACGACGACTACCAAAACCATCACAACCACCATGACCACCACCAGCGCCACCACCAGCGCCACCACCATCACAACTATCATCATCGTCATCATCATCATCATCATCATCATCGTTGTCATGATGATAGCAATGATAAATTAAACTGACAGCGCAAGTGCTCGGTATAATGGAACTTAATTAGAGATTTGTAGTATAAAGGGTATTTGCTTTGGACTATCTAGAGCATGACATAAGGATTATTATTATTATTATTATTATTATTATTATTATTATTATTATTATTATTATTATTATTATTATTATTATTATTATGTATACATACATACATATA
>NC_068994.1:13468734-13469544 GCF_001194135.2 Octopus bimaculoides
ATATATATATATATATATATATAAGTATATACATATATATGTATATACATACATGTATGTATTTATGTATCTTCACGCACACACACAAAGCTTATTTAAGAGGTGCGGGTGTTTCAAAGATTCTAACCGGTACATCGGTCAGGTGACCGGAAAGTCAATCGAGGAGAGGCGCTTGGTTATTTTCTGGACCCAACCCTAAAGAGAAAAAAAAAAATGTGGATTCAGTTGTTCGATAAACTGAATTATCTGCGTCGCAATTTCTTCTTTGAGTGGTTGTTTATTACCCTGGTATGAGTACTCAACGTCATTTCGAGGTAGAATATGGGTAACATTGTTAGGCAAGGCTTTTAAATCTTTACATTTTGAATTTACAGGTACAGCGAAATATATGCCATTACTTCATACACGCCAGCTCAATTTGAATCGCTCTCAGTCGAAAGACACCTGTTGTTATTTCTTGTTATTGTATTCGTAATTGTGTACCATGTTCTCCGTTTTTTTGTTTGTTTGTTTTTCTTCGTCTTTGTTGCCGTACACATTCGTTAGCTTTCTTACAAAGAGGTCTTATACTCTTTGCTTAGACATTTTTGGGGACAACCAGATCGAACAATCTCAAGTGTAACTGTCCGAAATGGTCATGACTTCTGGGACTTGACTGATGAAAGAAAGGTTAGAATGACCCGTCTTTTTTTTTTGCCTGTCCTTCTATTGTTGTTTCTCTTGTCCGCCTTTGTGTCGTCTATCTGTCCGAACGTTCTAATGCCCTCTATTGCGTTTTTGTTCCATTTATATATATACATACATATATAT
>NC_068994.1:13471205-13471974 GCF_001194135.2 Octopus bimaculoides
CTTATAAACGCTTATGAAATTTATACATTAATATTTGCTTAAAATAACATATTTTTACATTTATTTATTTAACAGTATTTAACAAATAGGTTTATTATCAATTAAAAGATTTCGATTAAAAAACATATATAAAATCAAATTGCCCATAAAAAGTATTTGCAGTCCACGGACCCCTGTCTTGTCTTTGCGGACCCCCTGTGGTCCGCGGACCAGTTTGAAAACCCCTGATCTAGAAGATTCCTAATAGTCTTGCTGTTACTGAAGTTGTTGGTGTTATTGTCGTTGTGATGACTATGGACGTGAGGACGAAGGCGTGGTTGATGTTTCATGTTTGAGGCAGATATGGGCGAGGTCACGAAATCTATAGGTGTTACTTGAAACCCTCAACACACGCAATATTTTATTCTTTGCATTTGCTTGTTTGTTGTTGTTTTTGTTGTTTTCTTCTATGATTTTCGATGTCTTTATTACGCCTTTGTTTCGTCTATGTTCATGCAGATTCAATGAACAGTCATATGAATGTGTGTATATATGTATGTTCACAAGTATACATAAAAAGATAGATACATATACACATACGTATAATATACAGACACACACATATATATATATATATATAACTTTGGAATTGATTCTAGAATTACATATCAAGCAATGAATAATGCATTTCTACTATACGCACAAAGCCTGAAATTTTGACAGAGGGGTTAGTCGATTAGATCGACCCTAGTACGCAACTGGTACTTGATTTATCGACCTCCCCCCCCCC
>NC_068994.1:13472787-13473543 GCF_001194135.2 Octopus bimaculoides
ATATATATATATATATATATATATATATATATACTAAATTTAGATTTAGTAGGGTATTTAGATACCACTTGCTATAACCTGAGCCATCGCTTGAAAAACACCAGTAACTCACTATTAAGATACATACGGACAATGCAATGAATATAGGAGAAACAGGCTTACCTTGCGTGGAATACATAAGTAAGGAAAGTATATTTCAATATCAATTGATTTCACCGTCTGTATGACAAACATACTCTGGGATCGTCAATTGAAAATAACATTTTTAACATGTATTTCTGAAATATTCATCATCGTGAGCCAGTATAAATTTAAATAAAGAAGGATTATTACCGTTAGTAATGATAATAGTAGGTGGTTAGCAAAATATAAGCTACAGGCAAAATATAAGCTAAATTTAGATTCAGTAGGTTATTTAAATACCACTTGCTATAATCAGAGCCATCGCCCGGAAATTTTGAATTAAGTTCACGGACCGCCAGTACTACCTTTGCGGACCACCAGGGTTACTTCTACTTTTATAGCACGTACAGAAAACGTTGTTGCACGAATGCATGCAGCACATGTACTACAGCAGTACTATACGTAGCTTAAATACTAAGATTGAAAAGCCAGGGGCAATTTACGCCTACTTGATCTACCAAAAAAATGAAATATTTTGCATTTTATGCATAGTAATCAGACTAACTTTCATAATTTTATTGAAGTAGGTGCATATTTTGCCATAAAAGGAAAATGTTGCTATCGATCTATTTT
>NC_068994.1:13473553-13476668 GCF_001194135.2 Octopus bimaculoides
ATATGCACATATATACACACATACATACACACATACCACCCAATCTATCACCCTGACTACCTACCTAAATACATACATATATATTTACATCCATATACTCATACATACCTACGTAAAAAGTCACATGCATGCATATATACTTGTATACGTACACACCAAGCAAACCTACTTCCACACACACACACATACAATATATATTAATAGACATATATAGCCACAACCGTAATTATCCATACATACCCTTATGCCTACTTGTAATCATGCCTACATATTTATCTACCCACCTTCATACTTATACATATACATACAGGTGTATGTTATTATGTATGTGTAGACGCATGCGCATGTTTATATGTACGTACATACTTATATTATGCGACCATCTTTTTAAGTGTGAGTAATTGTCTATGTATACGCATGTATACCTGTATTATATGCGAGCATCTGTGCATCTATATTTGCTGTGTATGTGTTGTATATGTGTATACGCACATATAAGCGTGTATATGTATGTGCATGAATGTATGGCTATGAGTGTGTGTGTGTGTGTGTGTGTGAGAGAGAGAGAGAGAGAGAGAGAGAGAGATAGAGAGAGAGAGAGAGAGATAGAGAGAGAGAGAGAGAGAGACTCTGTGTGTGTTCCCGAATCCCTGATCATCTTAAGATCATATAGAATCATCAAATCCTTAATCCGTTAATCCTGAACGGGATCTGAAGGGCTGTTAGTAAGAGAACAAAGCAAGGGAGAAGAAGAGGAGGAAAAGAAAAGACAAAATATAAGCATTTTAAATATATATATGCATATATATATATGTGTGTGTGTATGTATATATATATGTGTGTGTGTGTGAGTGTGTGTGTGTATATATGTGTGAGTTAGATTCACAAAGTTAGATTCATACTACATACATACATGCATATCTACCTACCTACCTACCTACCTACCAGCCTACCCAGCCACCTTTCCCCCGCCCTCTCTCCCTTCCTACCTACTTATCTATCTATCTATCTATCTATCTATCTATCTATCTATCTATCTATCTATCTATCTATGTATACACATACATGCTTATATATATATATGCATATACGTGTGTGTGTGTGAGTGTGTGTGTGTATATATATATGGGAGAATATACAAATAATAACAACAGACGAGGACAGGTGGTGTAAATAACAAAAGTATATATTAGTATGACGCTCGGGAATACGGAAAGTCTTTGACGTTTCGAGCTACGCTCTTCAACAGAAAGAATACGGAGACAAGGAGAAAAACACGGAGAAAAAAATTGAATGTGTGTGTGTGTGTGTGTGTGTGGCTCCAGTTTCTTAATGAGGAAGTCCACTATTCTAAGATTAATTGTTTTACGTTGAGTGGCCCTGATAGATGCCACGTCGGCCCCTGAACACAGTTTGAAGTTGTTGATGATGCAATTATATAGTATACATCCCACGATGCTATGCCCGGTGAGCCCAACTGTATATTAAGTCCCCATTTGCAGATCGCATAACATATAGCAATACGAGGATGTTGTGTCGACGCCCCCCAGACGATGAAGTAGGCTAGCCCAATACGTAGATATAGAGAGAGAAGTCTAGACGTCGAGGTAGTTGAGTAGAGGTCATCCGAACGTGCGATATAACAGTGGCGACGAGGATTTCGTAGCTCACACAGCTAATGTGTAGTATTGCGATATAACTGAGGAGTTGCTGAAAAGTTTCTGGCTTTAAGGGTGTCCTGAAAGGCCTGGTTGTAGGTCCAAACTTCCAAGTTCTTTCACAGGGCTTAGAAACACTGAAGGACCACTGTAATAATTGTGTGAATCTGAGAGAGGAATATGCTGAATAAAGTTATATTTAACTGACCATCTAGTATTTTCTTTTACCCAAAGCCAGGAACTTTTTAGCACCCCCTTATAATAGTTCTGTTGTTGAAATAGAGTAGTTTTAGAAAGTACATGTCCGACTTGGATTACAGCAACTCCTCAGTTATATCGCAATACTACACATTAGCTGTGTGAGCTACGAAATCCTCGTCGCCACTGTTATATCGCACGTTCGGATGACCTCTACTCAACTACCTCGAAGTCTAGACTTCTCTCTCTATATCTACGTATTGGGCTAGCCTACTTCATCGTCTGGGGGGCGTCGACACAACATCCTCGTATTGCTATATGTTATGCGATCTGCAAATGAGGTTTACTGACTTCAGTAATCGTCTGGCGAAAGATGGAGCATAATCGGTTTTTTTTTATTAAGCTTGGTGTTCGTACTTTTGTCAACTGTGTTGCAGAACATGTTGCGTATACAGGCCATTTCATTTCGTGCGTATGTGGCATTGGCTGTAGTGGACAAGGCTGACACATAGTACACAAACAGGTTTCTACTGTCAGCTTTCTGGTAGCCGTAATCCTGAGCTGGAAATCGAGAAGAGAGAGGCTTCCAGAGTCATCTGGGTGTTCAAATTTAAATTTTATGTGTTCGTTGACGATGTTTAATCTCTGGTGTATGTCGATAGCTTCTTTCCAGGAGAAGACAAGCATCTGGATGTCGTCGATGTATCTGGAGTAAAAGGCGCATAAGTAGCAGTTGCTGAAGCATCGTGCGCTGCAGTTGGTCTATGCAGGCTTGAGATAACCAGCAGGCCTGACGAGCTTGATCCAATCGGTAGACCTAAGACCAGCTTATGTACTACGTGGTTGTACTTGAAGCAGGTGTTACAAAATATGCTTCATAGATCTTGGATGTCTGAGAGTGTAACGCCAAAGGAATGGAGGTAGGTAACTGAAGAGAGAAAAGTGGAAGAAGGCTGGACAAATACGGTGATTTTACACTATAAATACATATATATATATTCATGTACTTGTTTCAATCATCAGAATGTGACCATGTTGGAGCACCGCCTTTAAGAATTTTTAGTCGAATATATCAGCCCCAGAAGTACTTTTTTTTAAAGCCTAGTACTTATATTCAATCGTTTTCTTTTGCCGAAGCGCTAGTTTACTGGGATGTAAACACACCAACACTGGTTGCCAGGCGGTAGTGGGGAGACCAACCAAACACAGACACAAAGATACATACATACCTATATATATATATATATATATATATATAT
>NC_068994.1:13476921-13478264 GCF_001194135.2 Octopus bimaculoides
ATATGTATGTATGTATATATGCATATATGGAAAATATAGGGAATATAAGCGATAATAAATTATGGAGTAGACAGCCAGGATAATAAAGTGTATTGTGTAGACCTCCTGCGATTGGAACGTAACATATAAACCTCCCGAGTCTTTATATCTAAGCATGCTTTCAGTTTAACAAACAAACGACACACATTCTAACATATATATTCGCTCACCCACACATAAAATATATACCTATATAGGTTATAGATACCCACGCACACACACAAACATATATATGTATGCGTGCGAGTGTGCGTGTGTGTGTTTGTTCATAAGGAGATAGAGAAATAGAGAAAGCGAGCGAGTGTGAGAGGGGGGGGGGTAAAGATTGATAGATAGATGTGTTATCATTTAGATTAAATGTATACAACTCAGCCTCATAGTGTATCATTTTAGTGTGTGTGTGTGTGTGTGTGTGTGTGTGAGCTCGCGCACGAATACATGTCTATACACACACATATACAAATACATATGTCCTGTGTGTACATGAGTATATATATATAAATAGGTTATTAATAGAGTAGGGGCGCCGCTTGCTTTACTTCCAAAGAGACAAACATAAACAATGAATTAAAAAAGTCGCTATACATACATAAACATATATACATATTATACACAAACATTTTGCATAAACTGTATAAAACATAATACACACATTATATATAAACATTTTACATAAATCATTCAAGCAAGCGAAGTGGGTTATACGAGATCAGACAATCTGCTAGAGATTGCAACAAAAATTTTCCCGAATGACATCCTCTTGTCTTTTCCCGAATGACATTCTCCTAGTTTTAGGTATCCTGCATATGGGAAAATGATGGAATGATCATTTTGATCTTAGGCATGTTCGATTACATTTGATCTAGATTTAAATGACACAACATACCAAACCTTGGTGAATATATACAAGAAGCAGGCATACACAACACTAGTAATTCTTCCATCTGTGATACACATTGTATATCGCCACAACGTTACGGTTTCAGTACTCACTCAAATAAAGAATATAGGCCAGGAAGAATTGGTCTTATCAATGAACTGCCAATGAAAACTCATGGACACACGCGACATGATAATTCAACTGCTTGTTCCAATCCTGTACAACAGACTCGATCTAATAAACCAAACAATAGACATAGGAATCAGGATATCCTCTGGTTCAACTCGATTTTCGGTTCGCATGTTTCAAATTCGCTGGAAAAATTTTTGCTGATTTGGACAAGTGTTTTCCTAAATCTGAACGGTGTCATGCTATTTTTAATGTGCTTATATACATATAACATATATATATATATATATATATA
>NC_068994.1:13481287-13483360 GCF_001194135.2 Octopus bimaculoides
TATATATATATATACGCATATATACATAGATATATATATATATAGACATGCGCGATTTCACTCATGGTGAGAATATGAAAGTGTGTGTGTGAAGGTGTGTGAGTGAGTGTTTGTGTATAAGTGTGTGTGTGTGTTTATGTGTACATGAATGTCAGCGTGTGCATGTGTGTGTGTATATGTGCATGCGCGTGTGTGACAGAATAACCAAGCGAGCGTGTGTGTGGGTATGAGAGGAGAAAGAGAAACACGAGTGACAGAGAGAGAGAGAGAGAGAAAGACGTGAGTGAGCGAGTGAGAGGGACAGAGAGGGAAAATGAGAGTGTATGTGTGTGTGTGTGTGAGAGAGAGAGAGAGAAAGAGTGAAAGAGATAGCAATATATAGATATATATATATATCTACCACAGCGAATGAAATGGAAAGTGTGAGGAGTGACAGAGACAGAAATAGCTAACTAGAAAGACAAAAAGACAGAGAGGGAGTGAGAGAGAGAGAGAGAGAGAGAGAGAGAGAGAGAGAGAGAGAGAGAGAGAGAGAAAGATATACAGAGATGGTAAGATGGAGATATAGAGCGAGGAAGAGAGAGAGGGTGAGAGAGAAAAAGAGAGAGAATGAGATAGAAAGATGGAGGAAGAACGAGAAGGAGACAGAGAGAGAGAGAGAGAGAAATATGAAGGAAGAGCAAGAAGGAGAGAGAGAGAGAGATGGAAAGAGAGAGTGAATGAGAAAGATGGAGGAATAAGGAGAAGGAGAGAGAGAGAAAGAGAGAGAGAGAGAGAGAGAAAGAAAGAGAGAAAGGGAGACAGACGCAAGAGTTTGAATCCTTCTCCCTGCCTCTCTGTCCCGCCAATATGTCGACAAATGTTCTTCTAATCAGTATTTAACATTCCTGATGTCAAGACCCAAACCAGAATAACAATTCTTGCAATACTCTATCACTCTCTTTCACTCCGTCTCCCTCTCACCCTGTCTCTCTCTCTCACTCTGTCTCTCTCTCACTCTGTCTCACTCTCACTCTGTCTCTCTCTCACTCTGTCTCTCTCACTCTGTCTCTCTCTCTCTGTCTCTCTGTCTGTTTCTCTCTCTGTTTCTCTCTCTGCCTCTCTCTCTCTCTATCTATCCATCTAACTGTATCTATCTATCTATCTATCGAGAAACCTACTTACATAGATACATACACACACGCGCGAGCGCACACACAAACACACAACACACAAACATATACATACACACATATACATACACACATTTTTTACCTTTTTATTTTTCATCTATCTATCGATCGATCGATCTATATCTAGCTATCTATCTAGATACATACCTACAAACATGGATACATAGATACACACACACACACACACACACATACACACACACACATACACACACACACACATACACACACACACACACACATATGTTTTACCTTTTTATTTTTCAGTCATCTATCTATCTGTCTATCTTTCTATAACCATTTATGTATCTATATTATCTATAGCTATCTAGGTACATACATACATACATACATACATACATGCACACACATACACACACACAACTTATACCTTTATTTTTCAGGCATCTATCTATCTATCTATCTATCTATCTATCTATCTATCTATCTATCTATCTATCTATCACTCGCCCCTCTCTCTCTGTCACTCTCTTTCACCTCCTCGCTCTTACTCACACCCTTGACGCTCAGTCCCTCATTCACAAACTCTGTCTCCGAATCTAATAAAGATGGCGCGTGAACCATGTGCGCCGGATGATGTACTCATTCCATTCGTCACTCCTTCCCCACCCCCACCGCATCCAGCAGAAAGATACCCAGTTCTTCCGTCCAAGAGTTATTCCATGGAAGGCAGGAGGTCTCATGCCAGGCAATATGATACTCTGGCATTAGTTATGATATCCATTATCACACGATCAACGAGCGAAGAATGAGAAACCAAAAGAACCAGCCTGGTAGGCACCGAAATGTCACATGAGATAAAGTAGATACATACATACATACATGCATACATGAACATTCATTCACATATATGATATATGATATATGATATATATATATA
>NC_068994.1:13485125-13488365 GCF_001194135.2 Octopus bimaculoides
CTGGCGACCTTTTTTCTCAATATTCAATATCTGTACACCACACCTAACACTCTATACATCTATATATCAGGTCATCCCATAAGTTCTGTCCGATTTTACCTTTTTTAAAATTGAATGAAATTTAATAGTATTTTAGAACGTCTAATGGAATTAAGAATTATTTTTATGCATTTGTGTGCATTTAAACTAATCAAATATTATTTTACAGAATAATAGAATTAAAATTTCTTTGATTAAAACCCTTTCTAACATGGAAGTACATATATACGACGAGCTTCTTTCAGTTTCCGTCTACCAAATCCACTCACAAAGCTTTGGTCGGCCCGAGGCTATAGTAGAAGACACTTGCCCAAGGTGCCACGCAGTGGGACGGAACCCGGAACCATGTGGTTCGTAAGCAAGCTACTTACAACACAGTCACTCCTACGCCTATTGGTGAACATTCAATGGCGTTGGAGAGGATAAAGATTAAATTGTAGTTGAGATAAAGTTAACTTGACATGGTGGACTGGAAGCTATCCTAATATTGGAAAAGTGTTACTCGTACCATGATGATTCGAGTCGTGTAACAACATGTCAACATCATGATAACTGCTCAATGCTCTGCGATGATTGTAAAGGCTGTGGTGTATGACATGGACAGCTGCAATGAAGACTACGGAGCTTTGACCAGCACGAAGGGACACAACAGCCGTTCTGGCTTCTTCCGCACGCCAAAATTCATCAAGTAATTACAAGACAAGGCAGTGGATGATCCGAGCAAGGGAACCAGAGGATTAGCGAGAGAAATGGGTATTGGAGTTGCCACCATGAAGCTGGCCCTTTGTTATCATCCACCATGCTGCAGCCCATGATTTCAACGTACCTTGGCTCGGATGGGTAAATGCTATTTCACCCGGATCTATTTTAAAACGGGGGCCACATTTTTCATTAATGTTTTACGTAGTGTTTTTGGTACGGAAAGACTTTCAAACTTCGTATACTTATCTATTTTGTGTTATAGAACAGAAAAATATTTTTGTATTCGAATTTATTTCATGTAAAAAATTGTCTTATTTCGATAATTTCAACCAATCACTGACAAGTATTCAGTTGTTTACATTTACTCCTTTGGCTGATTAAGCGATGTAAAGCGTATTTAATCTCCATACCTTCGTTTTATTTGCTTTTTTCATTTTAAATTTGCTTTAACCCTAACCCTAACCCTAACCCTAGGGTTAGGGTCAAGGTTAGGGTTAGGGTTAATTGTTTCAGAATCGTTTGTTTATGTAGTCGGCACTTAATGTATATCGGCTGAATGGACGTCAGTGATTGGTTGAAATTACAGAAATACGACAACTTTAACATGGAATAAATTATGGATTTCTTTTTTTTTTAAAGAAGACTAAGAGAAAAAGATGTTTTATATGACACATTCTACCAGTGTTCCAAGTTTCAAAGTGTTTCGTTAATGAAAAATGTGGCCCCCGTTTTAAAAAAGATCCTTTCACCCAAACTGGGGCCCAGATAAGAGCTACTGCTCTGAATCAGAGGAAACCTAGGAAAACTGGTGGTTAAGAGAAGGTTCCACATTCCTCAAATCTTTTGAAATAGAAGCAACGACAGATTAACTTTCCTGACTGGAAACACACAATAACGCCGTGACTCACGACACACGACTCACGGCTCATGAATCACGAATCACGAATCAGTAGTCTGAAACCTAAACATTCTCAAGGAATTTCACCTTTACCCAGCAAAAGTAGGTCAAAAACCTTTATATAAATGTAATCGTAACACGCTTAAAAAAAAAAGAAACTAAATTTAAAGCAAATAAATAGAAGTACAAAAAATAAAGAAAAAAACCCAAAAAACTAAACAAGCAAAAAATGGTTGGGGATGCTCCTTATTTTGTTAACGCATAGTTTTGTGAAAAGACAAAAGGAGAAAGAAAAGTAGAGATTCAATTTAAGGTTCTTGACTGATTGTTTGAAAGATCCTCAATGTGAGGTGAACATGAATAATAGACAATAAGAACCCTAATTTAGGTAAGCACAGGTGAAAACCTCTTTAACCTGATGATACAAAGCACTCACCTGAAGGACTCGTATTTTATAGTAGCACTAAGTAAACCGGGGCCTCTTCAGCGAACCTTGCACTTTATTATGTTATCTTTTATTTATTTATTTATTCATTTATTTATTCATTTATTCATTTGTGCGTCGGACAGAGTTTGCCGACACATTAACTAAAGAGGTGGTGTTGGTGGTGACGGTGGTGGTGGTGGTGGTGATGGTTGTGGTGGTGGTGGTGGTGACGGTGGTGGTAGTGGTGGTGTTGATGGTGGTGGTGGTGGTGCTGATGGTGGTGGTAGTGGTGATAGTGGTGGTGGTGATGGTGATGGTGGTGGTGGTGGTGGTAGTGGTGGTGGTGATGGTGATGTTGGTGGTGGTAGTGGTGGGGGTGATGGTGATGGTGATGGTGACGATGATGGTGGTGGTGGTGGTGATGGTGGTGGTGGTGGTGGTGGAAGGATGTGAAATTCATAAGAAAATAATCCGAGATCAAACATGATGACCTTCGAAGTATTTTTTGAGACACGGAGGTCACTTCCTCCACCCATCCCCACTCAAAATTCTTCGAACACCACCACCACCACCACCACCACGACATAACACATCGATCCACACGCAACGGTAACTGAAGGATGATCAAATTGATACTTAAATAAATATCATAGCATGGGTGTCACGTGTCAACTTCCCTCGCAACGCCCGATGTGTGTAGGTATAACTGTACACCAATATGGTGTCTAAACGCAATGCTTCTGTCAGTCTGACTTTTGTATGTCTGTTGTTTATCTGTGTGTAAGTGTGCGTGACACACAACATATGCATGCGTCAGCGCGCGCGCATACACACACACACAAACACACACAAACCTACATACATATATATGTGCGTGTATGTGTGAGCGCGCACGCGCTAGTGCAAATATTACATACACACACACACACACACATCACACACACACACACACACACACACACACACACACACACATATACACGAGGGGGAGCTGAAAACTCACTGGCTTAAAGGGTATCACGAAAGGTTTGGTTGGACGCCCAACCTTCGGAGTCCTTTTACAAGGCTTAGAAAAGCTGAAGAGCCGTTGCAATAAGTGTGTGAATCTGAGAGGGGAATGTGTCGCATAAAATCATAATTAACTAATCCTCTAGTATTTTCTTTTGCCCAGAGT
>NC_068994.1:13488681-13489822 GCF_001194135.2 Octopus bimaculoides
TATATATATATATATATGGCACCTTGAGCAAGTGTCGTATGTATATACATCGAAAAATACCTTAGGAATGAGAACCCATGTTCGAAATTTCACTAAGACACCCGATGAAGGCTGGAGGGCTTATCAGCCGAAACGTTGTGTTAACAACAAACAAAATGAGAACAAATATCAGTGAAATTTAAATAAAGTAAATACTGTAGATAATGTACATGATTCCTCATCTCTTAAATATAGAACTGTATAGCAGGGTAATATTAAGTTAAGTGTACCCCTGTGTCAAACTGATGCCCTGAACTAAATTACTTTGGCCTGTACTTCAAAAATAGTGGGGACGAAGCGCGTTGGATCGTAGCAAGGGAAACGTTGAGAAAGTATTAGCTAGTGTGTGTGTGTGTTTATGTGAGTGAACAACTAGTTTTGCTTCTATGTATGCGTAATGTCTACTTCCGCTTTCTCTCTCTCTATCACCTTATCCCTCTCACTCTATCTGTATGTCAATATATTTAGTGTCCGTACTTATGTCTGGTGTATTTATGAGTGTATATGTGTGTGTTTTCCTCCAGTGCCTCCAGCGCGACCAGTGCACCCAGCGCCACAAGCGCCAAAACAGCGTCCAAACAGTCGCGCCAATTGTCTCATTCTGTCCATCGTTGGTTCACCAGCCAAGTAGTTCTCTCACTGGTTCACCAACTACGGACAGACGCCCTCGCTAGCCTTCGTTAGTCCTCAGCTTCATTGTGTCTCCATTACTGACACCCCATCCACAATGAGTTGAGCTTCCGTCGCTGGCTTCCCGACAGCCGTAGATGATCCTCGTCGACTGCGTTATGTCTCCCTCATTGACTCACCAAACACATAGAGTCGTGTTTCCCACGTTGGCTTTCCGACAGCTGTAGATGGCCCTCGTCAACCTCGTTATGTCTCCATAATTGATTCACCAACTACAAGGAGTCGATCCTCCCTCGCTGGCTTCCAGACTCCGTAGACGGTCCTCATAGACCTATTTATATATCCAACATTGACTCGCCAACCACATGGAGTCGTGTTTTCCTCGTTGGCTTTCCGACTGCCGTAAATGGTTCTCGTCGACCTCGTTATGTCTCCATAATTGATTCACCAACTACAAGGAGTCGATCCTCCC
>NC_068994.1:13491132-13491835 GCF_001194135.2 Octopus bimaculoides
ATATACACGCAGAGTGCGATGGGTAAATTGTCACCATTTTGTATTTGCAATTTCGTACATGCGCATTGTTTGATTTTGATTTTGTCGACTAATAGTAGGATCAGTTTGGTACTGTCTGTGAGAAAAACAGTACCATGACGCAATTCACTGTAAAAGAAATTTGGAAACGACATACTGTACTACTTGACATTCGCGGAAGTTCCAATACGAACATTTCAGAGTGTTTGGGTGTCAATCTGAGGACAATGCAGAGTATTCGAAACGAGTTGAATGAGTCTAATGGTGATTATGACGGTAGGGCAGCTTGGAAAACTCACTCTCATCGTTCTGATAAGAAAGGAATTCCTGCATTTGTTGGTGAGATCCAGGCCAGGATTTACAACGATCCCTGCAAGTCAATCGGGTCCATCGCCAGGGATGTGGGAGTGCCTGAGTTTCTTATTAGGCAGGTAGTGCATGAAGACATTCGGTATTCCTCATACAAGATGAGAAAGGGCCAATTGTTATCCCAAGTCATCAAGGACAAGAGGAAAGACTGTGCTACAAAGCTTATGAACAAACTCAAGTATCCCCTCCAACTGAACATGCTTTGGTTTTTCTCAGACAAGAAAAATTTCTGCCAGGATCAGATGGTAAACACACAGAACAACTGTTGGCTTGCCTTGTCCCCAATATATATATATATATATATACACACATATAT
>NC_068994.1:13493016-13493825 GCF_001194135.2 Octopus bimaculoides
ATATATATATATATGTAGAGAGAGAGAGAGAGATGCATACACATACATATATGTGTGTGTGTGTGTGTGTATAAATATATATATAAATAAATAGGTAGATATATATGATTATGCATGCGCATACATATATATGTGTGCGTGTGCATGTGAGAGCACATCTTTATATAATAGCACGAACGTATGTACATTACACTAAAGTAAGTATATATGTATGTATGTAGGTATGTATGTATTGTGTGTGTTTGCGCATGCGCATTCCTACATACACCTTGTACATTGAAAACACTCCTGTTGAATGTACAAAAGATTTTCAATTCAATTATTCATTCATTCATTCATTCCATTCATTATTTTAGTTCACATCTGATTGAGTTTAATGTACAAGTAGGAAGAAGAAAGAGGGTGAGACGAGGAGAAGAAAGAAGGAGAGAAGAGGAGAAGAAAGAAGAGAACAGAGAAGAATGAGGAGGAAGAAAATGAAGGACAAAAAACAGAAGCGAAAAGAATAAGAAAAAGTCGTAAAACAAAAAAGAAATCGACGAGGAGGAGTAAGAGGAGATGAAGAAGAAATGGGAGGAGGAGGAGGAGGAGGAGACGACGACGACGACGACGAAGAAGAAGAAGAAGAAGAAGAAGAAGAAGAAAATAATATACCATTACTACAACAGCAACAATTACAAGAGCGGGAACGACAGCAACAAATGAAGACATTCCTGAAATATCTCTTAAGTCTTTTCCGTTCCGTTTTGGTGGTGTCTGTCAATAGAAAAGGAAACGGTGTGTGCATGTGTGTGGTGGTGGTGGTCTGT
>NC_068994.1:13496186-13502655 GCF_001194135.2 Octopus bimaculoides
TATATATATATATATATATATATATATATATATATATGTATATATATATTTGAAGAAAAGCAGCAGAAATTCATTAGGTTATAGCGCAACGTACGTTTCGTACAAACTTCATTTATTTATGTAGTGAGAACACCACATAAGATGTGCAATGAAAAGGTACTCCTCAGCTGCATAATGGAAGTTCATTTTAGAAAGTCATGTTGTAGATGTGTGCAAATACAAGAGAAGGAGAGGAAGAAAATACCATCTTGACTGGACTGTTAATCAACAGTCTAGTGAATCAAACATGAATTTAATTTCTATATGTTATCTTACCCCTCCAATTAGAATATATGATGATGATGATGATGACGATGATGACGACGATGATGGCTTCAAATTTTCGCATTATGCCACCAATTTCGGGATACTCGATTTCATCGACCTCAGTACTCAACTGGTACTAATTTTTTTGGACCCTGAAAGGATGAAAAGTCAAAGTCAACCTCGTAGCAATTTGAAACCAGAACGTAAAGACGGACGAAAATGCCGCTAAGCATTTCCCCAGCGCTGTAACGAATCTAATAATAATAATAATAATAATAATAATAATAATAATAATAATAATAATAATAATAATAATAATAATAATAATAATAATAATAGAGGTAACTCGAATGTGGAATCTAAAAACAGAAACAATTCCTATCATAGTAGGTGCCTTAGGTATAATAAAAAAAATATTCAGACAAATACATAACAAAAACACCAGGACTTACAAATATATATAACATACAGAAAATTGCACTACTGGGCACTGCAGTAGTGAAGTGAAAGCACATTATTAAAATAAAACTACTGAATAATAATAATAATAATAATAATAATAATAATATTAGTAATAATAATAATAATAACGATCGTCATCATCGTCATCATCATCATCATCATCATCATCATCATCATCATCATTTCTTAATTTCTCACACCTCATCCTCCATATCCTCTTTTTCATTGATCCGTTCCTTCTTTTATTCCTTTATTCTTTCGTTCTTTCCTTCGTTCGTTTTTTTCTTTCTTCCTGTTTTCCCTTCCTGTTTATCTCCGCTCTTCAAGTTACAAATGCTGCCACCATAAAAAATCTGTAAAAGGAACGAGAACCGGTCCCTAAATTAGAGGGACCGGCTTTGGTCCTATCACTTATTATTATTATTATTATTATTATTATTATTATTATTATTATTATGATGTTGTTGTTGTTGTTTTCTTTTTCTCAGCTCTTCCCTTCATTGAATCCCCGAAACAACAATAAACCGGTTCAAAAATGGCGCTCAAAAACTTTCCAGAGGTTTCCATTGTTGCAGTGTGAAATTTTGCTTGAAGGCTGTTGATTATTGCAGTTGTTAATGACATTGTTCTTGCCATTGCTGCTAGTAGTAGTAGTAGTAGTAGTAGTAGTAGTAGTAGTAGTAGTAGTAGTAGTAGTGGTAGAAGTAGTAGTAGTAGTAGTAGTGGTAGTGGTAGTAGTAGTAATTATTGTTGTTGTAGTTGTTGTTGTTGCTATTACTGAGGTTGTTCCTGGAATTATTGTTGTTTTCATTAACGCTGGGTTTTTATGTTGCAGTTGTTGCGCGTGTTGTTGTTGTTGTTGTTGTTGTTGTTGTTCTTGTTGTTGCTGTTGCAGGAGATGTTGTTGTTGTCGTTGATATGGTTGATGTTGTTGTTGTGGTTGTTGTTGTTGTCGTCGTTGTTGTTTTTAATATAGTTCTTGTTGCTGTTGGGGAGTGGTGTTGCGAACTAAACTGATAATTTTCTAGCTCATTGCTCCTGTGATACGTGGTAAATGCACTCTCTGACCTTTTGGGGGATGTGTTTGGAAGCCCTACCCAACGTAGAAGCACCTTCGAGCTGATGAAGGGGCCTTCGATATGGTTACTGAACTTGCTATAAATAGTAACCAAATACATATACACTCACATAAGCACACACACATTCATACACACACACTATGGTCTTGGAAAAAAAGGGGAAGTGCACCGTGAATAATGTATTCCTAGATACACTGTTTGAATAGGAAGAGGAATGATCACAGTCACGTAGGAAGGTCTTTAATCATGGGTGTGTTCGATCAGGGCTTCCTTGGGATTAACCAAGAACAAGGACATACACCGACTGTTACGTATATACAGATACGCGCGCACACACAAACGCAAGCACACACACACACACACACACACACACACACACACACACACACACACACACGTATACATGCACGCCAACAAACTCTCACATCTTATAAAGTAACAAAGAGACAGACAGATGGTTATCTATCTATCTATCTATCTATCTATCTATCTATCTATCTATCTATAGTTAGCGGTCATTCTAATAGCTCTTTTGTCTTAATAACGGTCAATGACACACTAATTTCATTTTGTTTAACGGTCATTTTCATAGCATTTTTTGATGGCCCGATAACTGAAGAGATGCCGGCGTGGGTTTCCGCCCCGACATCCGAAACTCAGATTTTTATCATGGCTACCGAATAATTGTCACATATTATATTTACAGATAAATTCCTCTATTTACATAATATCGAGGTCTCTTTCGTTCTTTTGTTGTCTTACTATTTCTATCAATATATATATATATATATATATATATATATATATATATATATATGAGTTAGAAGTTAGACAACCATCTAAGGGATAATAAATATCCAATATACTACTAGAAGGATACCTATTTATTTCCAAATTCTTACTGTTGCAAGGCAATAGTACAATTGTATAAAAGCTACAAGTGGAGGTAAACAAAAGTTTATCCAGAATTTATAAGGCAGGGAAGGAAATAGAGAAGAGATTCGATCGACAAACAACAGCAAGATCTATTTATTACAATCATAGGAATAAATAAATAAATGCAAATCAACTCTTACATCTGTTTCTACTTTGATGTTTTCAGTCTGCTAAATTTGACATATCAAAAATCCATAATGGTAAGAAGTAAAAAAGTAAAACGTTAAAGTTCAAGGTTATATCCAGAAGTTGTGAGATCACATCTTACTACAATTTGAAGCTTTGGGATTCAATTTTTGATATGTCAACTTTAGCAAACTGAACCCCCAATGTAGAAACAGCTGTAAGAGTGGAGTTGTATTTATTGATTATAAAAAGACAATATCTCATCTTACAGCTGTTTCTGTTCGCGCTATTTTGGGCGTAATCAGGCTTAATTATTACAATAATAATAATTATCACTGTAAATAATTATACCAACTTAAATAGTGGAACTTCATCAGAGCGGAAAAATAAAGAAAAAGAAAAGAGAAAGCATGAGAAAAGAGAAAATAAGGATATACCAATCGATGTTACATGTTAACCCTCTGAAAACTTTTCGACCGACTGAAAACTTTAGTTATACAGTTAAAATCCTAATTATTCTAATTATTCTAACTGCACGACTAAATTTTTCAGTCGGTCGAATGGTTTTCACAGGGTTAACATGTAACATCGATTGGTATATCCTTATTTTCTCTTTTCTCATGCTTTCTCTTTTCTTTTTCTTTATTTTTCCGCTCTGATGAAGTTCCACTATTTAAGTTGGTATAATTATTTACAGTGATAATTATTATTATTGTAATAATTAAGCCTGATTACGCCCAAAATAGCGCGAACAGAAACAGCTGTAAGATGAGATATTGTCTTTTTATAATCAATAAATTATAATTTATGTTTATCAACTATCAATTTTATCTCCATTTTCTTATTTTTCCTTATATATATATAAATACATATCTAAAAGAATTCTCTCTCCCTATCTTGTTATATGAGGGTATGTGTATGTACATATGTACGTATGTATGTATGTTTGCATATATATATATATGTATATATATATATATGAAAATCTATGGGAATGACTTAATACAGTTTTTTGAAGTGTAAAGGTGATTTAAAAAAAGAGAATTATTTTTTATAAAAGTGTTATGAAATATTTTATGAGGATGTTACTAACCTTTTTTTGGGAAGAAGTTTTTTCTAGTGTCTGAGCGCTTTCGTTAAACCTTTTCAAACACACGTGCTCTTAAAGAGGAAGTTGTTATTTTCGTACACACTGTGCATATATACCTTTGTATGTGTTTATGAATGTATATGCTTGTCTATCCGCCCCACTTATATTATTTTATCAGCATTGTAACTGAAAAGCGATTATTCAACGTAGGTTTCTTCATCATAAACAGAGTATTTCAATTATATTTATAACTTATTTAGTAAGTTCATCTGACTTTTAGTTTGGTTTAGTCTCGCTAAATGTTGACACATGTGTAAATCTCTTCAACATTTGACTTTTATTTTGTGTCTTAATCATTACTTTATTTTCTCGTTTTCCCCGTTACCTTAACTGCGTTTTAATGTACTATAATATTGTTTTGTAATATATGTATATATATATATATATATATATATATATATATATATATATATATAATGTGTACGCACGTATGTTGTGTGTGTGATTATAATACGAACGCCAGACCAACCCGTTTTCAATTACCACGGTGACAAAACATAATAGGCACAAAGAAAGCAAAGAAACGAGTAAGAAAAGCGATATGAAATACTAGTCATAAGCAAAAACAAATAGAAGTCCGATGAGGAATTAAGAAAATAATAAAAATCCGTGAGTTTTTATACAAAAATAAACGAACAGGATTTAATAAATACGAAAAATGGTAGAAATAAATATGATATATGCAAAATTGAGAATTTATGTTATTTTTTTACTGTAATACTTCAAAAGCAATGAGAATTAAATGTGACAAGGATAGGTCAAATTTCAGTATAGGGGATGGATTGAAGTTAATACATGAGCAACTGATATGTGGTTATGGGGGAGGAACATTGAGAGCATATCGGCGTGATAGGCGCGCAATCAATATGATTAATAATGATGACTACCAATACATGAGAAAGAAACTGAGAAACGAGTAAGAAAAGCGAAATATCGTATTGGACAAAGGGAAAACTGCAGCAGTAACGGGTAGCCACAGTTTATACAGTTACAATAGCCAAAAGGACCGGCTATTATAAGCAAAAATAGATATTGAAAACAAAAACGCATTTGGCCATATTTAGACATACGACAGTTTAACATAATAGCAACAATATATATATATATATATATATATATATATATATAAGAAACAAGGTGTACGTACGCCGCTATATATATATATATATATATATGTATAAATAGTACAGAAAGGGACAAGGATGCAAAACATCCAGACAGTTAGGTGACACAAGAAAGGGACAAAACATCAAGATAGACGATACAAGGAAACAAGGACAGGTCATTCGGAGTTTTCTTTCCTCAGTCGAGATCCATATTATCCTTGCAATTTCGGCTGGTTATTCTCGATATTGCTCCAATCTGGCCAGCCCCAAGGAAAAACTAAGCGAAGAGCATTAGATTCCTTGGAAGAAAGCAGCGAATGTATACAAAAATATATTAAATACATGAAATACAAAATATGTACACACATATATATATATAAGTACACATGTTTTGCAATCCAAGTATTTGATATGCTTTATATAATGATCTGTCTAATTTGCTTGTCCTCATATTTACTTCTATACACACTCAAGTTTAAATCTTTTAAATCTCGTGAGCACTACTAAGTGTATTCCATATGGAGAATATCTGGATCTCATCTGTGAGCTATATATATATATATATATATATATATATATATATCACCTTTAAGCTTGTCTTTCTACATTTGCTATTGAATTCAGGAGTTACGATGTTTCGTAAACAAATACGTAAATGTAAACGTTGCGATTAAAAGTAGAAAATAGGTAATGGGTGTATATACACATATCAAGAGTTATTGCTCTTTCATCAGCACCACATCCAATCCATCAACTATCCACGAAAGCATTGCTTAAATACACACTAGGTTTAGAAGTGTAACGCAACTGGAGAGACCAATCGGCATATTAAACATATTTCTAACAACTTGTACGTACGTATTAAATGCTGGCAAGGCCACAGTATTTCGTTGCACAACCATAATATACAACTGAGTATGCTAAAGGTTTACAAGTCAATACTGTGTTACATCTTGTGTTAACAGTGCGATATTTGTAATCTTTAAGTTTATTGCTATAGATTTTCTTTAAAATTCAGAACCTGCACGGGAAGTTACAGTGTGTCGTAAACAATTACTTTTATGTAAACATTGAATCGAAGATTGAAAATACAGGTAATGGCTGTATATTGATAACACAAGGTAAGACAAACTGTTGACTTGTAAATGTGTATTAATATACTTAGAAGTATATAATTGTAGCAAAACGAAATACTGTGTCCTTGACGGCAATTAATAATATACGTAAGCATTTGTATACAGATAGTACTGGAAATAGGAGCCTTTAAGTGATGTATGTATGTATATATATATATATATATATAT
>NC_068994.1:13506421-13509660 GCF_001194135.2 Octopus bimaculoides
TATATATATATATATATATATGCGTGCGTGTGTGTATATGCGCGCGCATGTGTATAGAGTGACAGAGAGAGAACGAGAAAGATAGAATGACGCATGCATGAAGCAGTGTTCTGTGTTATGAGGCGTTCATGTATGTCTGTGCTTTTTGTATGTGTATGTGCGCATGTGTGTCTGTGTGTTTGCTAGTGTGAGACTGTCTATGGTTGTGCATGCGCTTGTGTGAATGTGTGTGTGTGCACGCGCATGTATAGGGAATAGGAAGCCGTCATAAAATTTGTGTTGGTGATAATTTTTGTTTCACGTGTCAGGCGGGCATTTGCGGGTCATTGAAATTTTCTCGTAATTTTAATTATGAAATTATTAAACATTAATGAATCATTAAGAAAAAAAAGCACATCATTATGAGTTTAAAAAAATATAAATAATAGATTAATAAAAACTCATATGAAAATGAATATTGCTGCTGTACGCAGGATTCGTATTGGAACACCTACCGTTCATATAAAATATGAACAAATTAAGCGCAGGCGTAGCTGTGTGGTAAAATGTTTGCTTCGCAACCACATGTTACCCATTACGTGACACTTTGGGCGGGCATTTTCTACTATAGCCTCGGGCCAATCTTAGCCTTGTCAGTGGATTTGGTAGACTGAAAGAAGACTGTCGTATGCGTGTATTGTATGTATATATATATATATGTATGTATATATAGTTGTTTTAGATCTAGTTTGGATTCTTTGCCATCAAATTTGATTGCAAAGAATTCAAATTTGATGGCAAAAAATCCAAATTAGATCGAAAACATCTATATATGTATAGCAATATCTATCTATCTATCTATCTATCTATCTATCTATCTATCTATCTATCTATATATATATATATATATATATAAAAAAATTTAGATTCAAGGTGAATATGGTACTTAAGTTTAGGCACCAGAATTAAGTATGGTGTTATCCATACAATTCCAAATAAAGGTGATTAAAATCAAAATAAGCAACAATGATATCCAAAGTTAATGCAGTACGATCGTTTCATGCGAATCCATTTATTGAAGCAATGTGAACATTACATCAAATGTAAAATGCAGAGCAATCTTCAGCTGCACAAAGATATAGAAATTTGCTGAAATTTCATTTCAACGGAAGGACATATTTTTGTAACTACATTTAAACTCTCCAAGTAAAAAGGAAGAATACAACAAAACATTTTGACTTAGCCAGACCATACAGGCTAGCCTGTATGTTTTTTTTTTCTTTTTTGGTCGACTTTGATCGACTTTGATCAACTTTGCTTCCGGCCTACGGTTTGAATTCGTCTCGAGGGTGAATCGAGCATACAGCACCGAAGAGTTGAAATAACAGCGAAATACCGATATCTATCATTCTCTTATACTTCCGGAGTGATTTGTTTCGCCTGGCTTTGAAGTATGCTGTATTTTTTTTTTTGCATTTGTTTTATCACTCTACCGCTTTAAAGGGACCTTCTCTGGATGAGATACTGCAGCCAAAAAGTGTTTAACAGCATACATACATTACATATGTGATATTGATAATATATTTTTGTTCATAAAGCAATATGAGTGAATTTTATCTGGCTGTCTGCAGTCATAGAACATGATATACATCATACCACAGACACAAACACCTACACACCTACACACCTACACACCTACACACACACACACACACTTGCACACAAAGACACACACATATATATAACCACACATACACACAGACAGACAGACACACACACACATATATATATAGACATACACGTACACAAAATACTGCATCCTCAGAGTATTCCTGTCGCACACAAACACAAACACACACGTACACACACACATTTCCACATGCTCTATCATTCACCAGCACAGGTAAACTGGCATACATACACAGGCACACACACACACATTCACACACACACACTCACACACTAATACACTCACGCACTAGTACACTCACTCACTCTTTCTCTCTCACACACAGACATACACACCGATACATAAAGTGACACACACATTTACTACTACTACTACTACTACTACTACTACTACTACTACATTACGCGCGCAGACACACTCGCGCACACACACGTACACACACACGCAGACGTTCACACAATTACCCAGATATAATCACACCCACCTGCACCCCTGTTTCTCACTCCCCACTCTCTCTCTCACACGCACACACGCTTTCACTCTTACACACACAGACAAATACACAAACAAATACACAAACACGCACAATTACACACGCAGAGTCACACACACGCACATACACACACACACACACCTACCTCATACACCATTCTCTCTCACACGCACACCTGTCTTTCATACGCACACATATACATACCACACGCACATCGCACACACAACATACAAACACATACACATATACACACATAAACACATCACACACACACACACACACACACACACACACACACACACACCACACACACACACACATACGCACAGCACGCACAACACATATACTCTCCCATACACACCTACACACACATCACACACTACTTTCCCTCTTTCTCCCCCTCTCTCTCACTCACACACACTCACACACACTCCACACACACCCACACTCCACACACGGCATGGTGTCTCATACTGACCAATTAATGTCACAAAACTTGTGGGAATCCTTGTTTCTCCTGAGAGTTTAGGACCAATTTCTAAATTCATTTTAGCGTCATTTCTGGTCCTTCAACGCAACAATTGTCATTCTTGACTTATTTCCTTCACCACAGACCCTAAAATACATTCTGCCTATTTGAATAATAAATTATGCCTTTCACTTACTTATCTATCTCATCAACATGTTGATGGCTTCGCAAGAAAATATTCCGTTTTTCTTTCTGCTTTTTTTGTTTTTTCTTTGTATTTTATTTTGTTTTGTTTTTTGCTCTAGTTTTCAATATTTGTCTTAATCTGCGGGTACATCTTGCTAAAATTTAGTATACCCTTTTGCTTGTTTCAGACGTTTGACTGCGGCCATGCTGGAGCACCGCCTTTTAGTTGAACAAATCAACCCCCAGGACATTCTTTGTAAGCCTAGTACTTATTGTATCTGTCTCTTTTGCTGAACCGCTAAGTTACGGGAATGTAAAAACATCAGTATTAGTTGTCAAGCGATGATGGTGGGGGACAAACACAGACACACAAATATATATATATATATATATATATATATATATATATATATATATATATA
>NC_068994.1:13509942-13510882 GCF_001194135.2 Octopus bimaculoides
TATACACGATAGGCTTCTTTCTGTCTACCAAATCTACTCACAGGGCTATAGTAGAAGACACTTGCCCAAGGTGCCATGCAGTGGGACTGAACTCAGAACCATGTGGCTGGGAAGCAAGCTTCTTCCCATACACCCACACCTGCTAGACGTTTTAGTTTTACAGTTAGTATATCATAGTTTATTTAGTATATCTTCCTATAGTCATGCTCAAATCTTGGTTATATCTTACTAGTAAGTATACATCATAGGATTTTAGTATCAGATGTATATCTTAGTTATATTTTAGTATCAAGTGTACAACTTCGTTATATCTTCGTATCAAGTGTGTATCTTAGTTTTTGTCTTTGTCTGAAGTGTACATTTTAGTTATGTCTTACTATCAAATGTACGTCTTAGCGTCAAGTACACACCTTAGTTATATTTTAGTATCATAGTAAGGAAAGTATGTCTTCGTTATATCTTAGATTCATCTTAGTATCAAGTGTACATCTTAGTTATGTTTTAGCATCAAGTGTCCATTTTAGTTACATAATTGTATTAATCACACATCTTAGTTCTCTCTTAATACCAAGCCCACATCTTAGATTTTGGTGTTACAAAGCTTTAAATTAAATGTGCATCTTAGATACATCTTAGTAACAAGTGCACATCTTAGTTACGACTTTGTATGTTTACTTTACCAGCCATTTTAATCACTGCCGCCAAACACCACCATTGCCACCATCACCATCATAACAACCACCAGCATCACCCCTACCAGGACCACTATTACCATCATCATCAACACCTACCAAACTAACCATGACTATAATCATTGCCATCAACTACCGCCACCACAACACCACCAGCACCACCACCGCCACCACCACCATCACCAACACCTACCAAACTAACCATGACTATAATCATTGCCATCAACTACCGCCACCACAACACCACC
>NC_068994.1:13511459-13511914 GCF_001194135.2 Octopus bimaculoides
GATGTTGACGATGGTGGAGGCTGGTGATGGTGGCAGCGGTGATGGTGTTGACGGTGATGGCGGTGGCGGTGGTGGTGGCGTTGGTGGTGGTAGTGGTAGTTGTGGTGATGGTGGTGGTGGAGGTGGTGGTAGTATTGTTGAGGGTAGTGGTGATGGTGGTGAATGTGATGGTGTGAATGGTGACTGTGACGGTGGTTATGGTGGAGGTGGTAGTTGAGTGGTGATGGTAGTGTTGATGGCGATAACGATGTTGTGATGATGCTGATGCTAGTGATGATGGCGGCGGCAGTGATCTTAATAACCGTGGTGCCTCTGGTATTGGTGGTAGAGGAGACGATGGGAATAGAGTGGGGGAACGGGGTAGGGAGGGTGTTGATGGTAATGGAATGTTGGCGGCAATGGTTATGACGGCGATAGTGATAGTGTTAGTAGTATTGGTGGTGGTGGTGGTGGTG
>NC_068994.1:13512618-13513941 GCF_001194135.2 Octopus bimaculoides
GGTGGTGGTGGTGGTGGTGGTGGTGGTGTTTGGTGGTAAGGCTAGTGATGGTGCTGGCATTATTGCTTGCAATGATGTTGAAGGATCTTACAGTAAATATCCGTATTGATACCATAGTAATCGTTGCTGTTGTTATTGTTGCTGTCGTTGTTAGTATTATTATTATTATTATTATTATTATTATTATTATTATTATTATTATTATTAGGAGAGGCGGAATTTTGTCTGTCTGTACGTTCTGAGTTCAAATACTGCTGAGGTTGACTTTACCTTACATCTTTCGGGCTCGATAAAATAAATACTAGTTATGCACTGGGGTCAAAATAATCGACTTGTCCCCCTTTCCCTCATTAACATTTTATTGATTTTGTTATTTTTGTTTTGCTGTAGTTGTTTTTTGTAACGGCTAGCAATTGTAGAAACCTTAGATTTTCGGATATCCAAATAGAGGGGCCCTGCTGAACAGTAAGTGCTGAGGAGAAAGAGCACGTACTGTTCAACATATTCATTGATAAGGTCCCAGGCTTTGACTAAAGGACTCTGACATTCTAATCGATTAACCAATTGATCAACTCATTAATTATCAAATTGATTGATAAAAAAAAACTGAAGGAAAACATACCCAGTGTGTGTGTCTTTATTGGCAGTATGACCCTTCCAGAATACAGTAATATGAACTTCAACACGTGATTACACATCAAGAATTTTGAAAGTAAATATAAAAACGGAGCTTTCTTTCACTTTCAGACTATGACCTGTATTCCTCCATTTCTGTCACGACATCAGATTACCTATGAAAATAGTCATGCATACGTTCCAGAAAGCATTACAAAGTGGTCTGTAACTATTGAGGAATTCGCACACACAGCAGCACCAATATTGAGAGCGTGTTTAGGAGGACAGTGTAACTGCCGGAGTAGTGAGTCTGCTACAGCAGACCTGCTAGTGCAGTGTCTGCCGGTGTAGCGAGTCTGGCAGAGCAATGACTTTTCCAGATCAGTGTGTCTACCAGGTGACTGTATCTACTAGAGGAGTGACTTTGTCACAATAGATCTGCAAGTGCAGTGAGTATGTGAGTCACTGCAGTGAGTCTGCCAGTGCAGTGACTCTTCTAGAATAGTGAGTCTACCAGTGCAATGAGTCTGCTAGTGCAATGACTCTTCTGAAACAGTGAGTCTACTAGATATCCTTGGCCTGAAGAATAGCCAGCGGTATACATCTCGCTTGGTTATTTACCCGTTCGTTAGGAAACATGTATAACTCGGATCTTATCAATTCCATTCCTTGCCTCTTGCATGTATGTATGTATATATATATATATAT
>NC_068994.1:13515501-13520393 GCF_001194135.2 Octopus bimaculoides
GTAACAATGTTGGGGGAGGATATGATTCGATTACATTTACCTCAGTGTTCAACTGGTACTTATTCTATCGACCCTGAAAAGATAAAAGGCGAAGTCGACATCAGCGGAACTTGAACTCAGAACGTAGCGACAGGCAAAATACCGCTACGCATTTCGTCGAGCGCGTTAACGATTCTGCCAGCTCGCCGCCTCAAAATAATCCTTTCTACAAAAGGCACAATGCCTGAAATTTTTGTGGTGAGGGGACAAGTTGATTACATCGACTCCAGTTTTTCACTGGTACTTAATTTATCAACCCCCGAAAGGATGAAAAGCAAAATTGACCTCGGCGGAATTTGAACTCAGAACGTAACGGCAGACGAAATACCACTAAGCATTTCGCCCGGCGTGCTAACGATTCTGCCAGCTTACTGCATTAATCTTCAATAGCAATAATTATGGTTTCTGCTTTCGGTACAAGACCAGCAATTTTGATTGGGGTGGATGTAGTCACTTAGAGTCGAAGGCTGCTCATTGGGACACAAACCCAAATCTGCTGTAAACATGACAGACGCTCTTCCATTGGACCAAAGCAATATTATTGTTTTCCTTTATCCATTTTAGATGTTTCATATGCTAGATATTATTTACAGCTTTATCTACTTCGAGTTTCACCTTTCCAAAGACAGAATTATTTCACGTTCTCTCGAAATTTCTACATTCTTAACGTCAACAACAAATCTCGGAATCTGCTTTTAGCCACTTCGCTCTCTGTCACCGCTCTTTCTTTTTCTTTCTTTGTTCAAGAGCCAGCGCCCAGCTGTCTTCTACCTTCTTAGCATTTGCTTTTAGCGTTACCCTGCACATTCATCTCGAGTTTCGCATTGTTAATTTCTCTCTTATCCGAAAGCCGCAACGCTTAACATCCTCCATAATATCATTCTATATATCGCTTCTCTCAGCGATACGAACTAATTTTTCCATACCGCTGCCGTCCTGTTTTAGACACTCGGGCGCGATGAAGCGAGTAAGCAATTCTCTTGCTAATACGCTGGAATTGTCAAAGGTTAATAAAAGAATAGAGTTACCTTGTTTTTATCGTGCCCTGTGTGTTTTACCTGTTGTCCGTGCTTAATTTTTATTTTCTATCTATCTATCTATCTGTCTGTAAGTGATTTTGTGCGTATCTGTTTGTATGTGTGTGTGTATGCATGCATATATATATATATACATATATATATATATATATATATATATATATATATATATATATATATATATATATAATTTTTTATTGCCCACAGGGGGCTAAACATAGAGGGGACAAACAATGGGATTAAGTCGATTACATCGACCCCAGTGCGTAACTGGTAGTTAATTTATCGACCCCGAAAGGATGAAAGGCAAAGTCGACCTCGGCGGAAATTGAACTCAGAACGTAACGGCAGACGAAATACCGCTAAGCATTCCGGCCGACGTGCTAACGATTCTGCCAGCTCGCCGCCCTGTATATATATATATATATATATATGCATACAAAATATTCACAGTGACATCTTTCATATATTTCGGGTATTTCACACCTATCAAAATAGTTAACACAACACTACAACACTACAAGAACTAAGATAAGTGTTCAGACTTTATGGCCTCCACCATTCGTGCCACCACCAGTTTCCACCATACAACCATCTTAGGATTTACAAAATGCCTCCTAGCACTTCACAATTCCAGCATAGTTTCTTTCTTTTTTATCCAGCATCTTGTCGCCAAGTAATATTTCTTGAACAACATACAATATGTAATTTGTACAACGTGCGATTTATGATTAATAGTTAATAAATTCTAAGTGACATATTAATAAGTTTTTCCTGTAACAGCAATTTTCTACTATTTATATCTATATTTGAGGTATTTATTAGTACGTGATTCAAGTTCCATAACTGAATTCATCATCCTGTCGTTATAATTGAATAAAGACACCACCGCCCCCGACATTAATAATAATTGATTCACTTAATATATATTTCCTAATTTCTAACCTCTGCTGAATGTGGTCGACTCAGCAACGTCAAAATAGCTAGAACGAAAATTAGTGACCCAAACTACAGCACATAAACACTCAAACAAATATAACTACACACGTACGCACACCTACGCAGACATACACACATAACTACATATACACACACACACATATTTATGAATATACATAAGTACGCATGTACACATGCTTACACATATACATAGATATTTATATGTATACACATACACGTATTACACACATATACATATGTACCTATATACATTCATTCTGAAATAAAACAGATTAAATACTTTCTCTCTATTTGTGTGTGCGTGTATGTGTACATATGTGAATGTGTGTGTATGTTTGTGTGTGTGTGTCCTGTTTTCCTAGTGCACTGGTTGAACTTCCTCGACTGAAAATATGTCTTCAGGGGTAAATTAACACAGGACTATCATGAAATACTTTAGTTCTTTTAAAAAAAAAAAAATACATGAGTGGTCATTTATGTTATGATAATCGTATGCGTCCTTGATCAACGTTATATATACACTTAAAAAAATTTTGTCTGCGTATATTCAAATATACTAACTGTATAACATGGTGAGTCTATCATAGTACTCATGCTCACATACATGCATGAATATATGAATACACGAGCGCACGCGCACACACATTTCATCATGCTGAACCATTAATCTCTATACATCTTTCCTCTCTTCCTGTTTTTTTTTCCTCTTAATCCTTTTTGCCGAAGAGCATAGGCTCGAAACGTTAGATACTTTTCCATTCTCCCCGAGCGTTAAACTAATACACCTCCTTGTTGTCCCTTCATCTGCCTTTCTTCGTCTTTTGTTTTCTGAAAATTTGAACAACATATATATATATATATATATATATATATATATATGGGAGGTGGGTGCATATGGTGGGACTGGGAAGGGATTATCCATTACGAATTGCTTCAACGGAACCAAACGGTCAACGCGGAACTCTATGTTCAATAGATGGAACGACTCAACACGGCTATTCAAGAGAAAAGACCTAATCATCAGCATGGAGTTCTTCTGCTATACGACAACGCCCGCCCTCATATCACCAATATGACCAAGGAAGCCATTCAAATACATGGCTGGGAAGTGCTGCCAAACCCACCGTACTCTCCTGATTTGGCACCAATGGATTTCCACCTCTTTCGATCTCTTTCAAATGCTATGCGCGGAGTTTCGTTCAATACTGATGTAGAATTGAAAGCTTGATTGGATCAATTTTTAGAGTCGAATTCGTGTGATTTCTACCAACGAGGTATTGAAAATCTTGCTGAACGTTGGGAAGAAGTTGTAAACAACAAGGGTGAATACATTATTGATTAATTTTTTTTTTATTAAACCTTTAAAAAAATTTAGATTTATAAAAACGGCGGGAATTTAGTTGCCAGTGTAGTACATATATACAGGTACATATGCACTCACGCGCACACTCACACTGACAAATACACACTAAAACAGACAAAAAATACGACACAAATACAAACACACACTGTTACACACACACACACGCACAAACATGCACAAGCTCACATACACTCGCACAGACACACACACACACACACACACACACACTCAAACATCGCGCATGCGCACACACATCCACAAATGCTCGTAATTTCACTCAGATACATACATCAACGCAGACATACACAGACAAACGTACACAGACAAATATGCATGCTCACACAAACAATGACGCGAATACAAACACGCAGAGATTTACGTAAACACACACACGCAGACTCCCCCACCCACAAAAAAAATACAAACGTATAATATATATATATAGGAATATAGACAATTTGGCGGCGTTTTAATTAATTCGAATATTCGTCATTAATATATGCATGCACATTCGTGTATTTCTAAATATTTATGCATCAACACAGTCGTACGCGTAGCTATCTGTCTGTCTGTCAGCTTCTTGGTTGTCTGTCTGTCCCTCTCTTTGTCTCTCTGCCCGTCTGTCCCTTTCTCTCTCTCTCGCTCTCTCTCTCTCCCCCTCTGCTTGGACACAGATGTGTGTGCCTGCGTGTGTATGTACGTGTGTGTACGTATATATATAAGCTTTCACAAGGAAAAGGTTTATAATGATTTTGAAGTTTCGGCGTGCTGGCCTTCATCAAACTGATGAAGGCGAACAAGGCGACGGGAGTAATTCGTAACATTTTCTCAAAGCTTATTGCTGCCTTTGTTTCAGTGATTAGATTGTTGCCATACTGGAGCACCGCCGTGAAGATCGATCTCAGTACTTATTTTTGAAGCCTGGTTCAGTTTTTCTTTACTGCACTGCTAAATTACGGGTATGTTAGCAAACCAATACCGCTCATCAAAGGGGCTGTAAACACAGACATAATCACGCACACACATATGTATACATGTCTGGCTTCCAGAGTTCCCATACATACATACATACATACATACATACATACAAAAATAACCTGTTGTTAATGTTGAAATTCCAATGCAGTAGCCTTGGATCTAGGTTAGAACCCGGTTCTTTTTCTATTTGCAAGAATTCTTGAAATAAACTGAATAATGACATACATACATACATACATGCATGCATGCATGCATGTATACATACATACACATACATGCATACATACGGCAATGGCCGTTTGGTTGTCAGTGACAAAATTGTGGTATTGGGTGAGGCGCAATTCGCAGAGAAGGAGCAGGTCGCAAATTCTGATCGCGATAAACCTGCCGCAAGGCTTCTTACTGTTTATAACAGTGAAAGCAGCCAACGCTTATAACTGACAATTATCGAACCAACAACTATATACAGCAAGCATTGCCACAACCACCATCACCACCACCACCACCACCACCAC
>NC_068994.1:13520534-13521411 GCF_001194135.2 Octopus bimaculoides
CACCACCACCACTACTACCACCACTACTACCACCACTACTACCACAGAATTCAGTCTTGTCTAAGACATTCTAAGCCCACCGAATTTGTTCTGTTGGAAGAAGTTAGTCAGTAGCTTGCTCCCCGTATCTGAGGAGAGGCACCTGGAGCACATACTCAGCAACGACCTCGGTGCCCTACGGAAAAGGGCGCTACCTATGACACCATGCATAGCTTTCCAAGGTCCTAACGGATACCAGTTGCAGTGAAATTAGTCTTGGCAAGTGCCACTGCCCATTGAAAAAACATTATTTTCGTCAAGGCTGTGATGAAATTGACATCCGTTGTCAGGACCACCTTCTCTGGCCTAACAGCAAAGGCATAAGACTATGAGCTGAAAACTGAGTTGAGGAAGTAGTTGAAGGTCCCACAAGCTGTCGCTTCAATATCTCTGATGCCAGACTTGAAAACATGACACTGATCTTCGAAGGGGCAAAGCAGGTAGTTTTATCAAAACTGCCCAATCCCTAAGAAGACTATAATGAAAAGGCCGATGAAAAAGAGAGGAGAACATATACTGAGTTGGCGGAAGTATGCCGAAACAACGGATGAATAGCAAGGTGTGATACAATATATGTGAGGTGCAGAGTTCCACGGGCTAGTCCCTGTGCAGAGCGCACGACATTATAGATGTCACAAAAGCCAGTAGGCAGAAAGCCGTCACGTTAGCTATCGAAACCGCAGAAATTGCCTGGTGGTGCTTTAGAGATGCCCAATGACCACAGGTAACATCATTGCTGATGGTGATACCATATGAATCGTGAGCATACGCACGCACGCAGACACACACACACACACACACACACACACACACACACACACACACACACACACACACA
>NC_068994.1:13522765-13523430 GCF_001194135.2 Octopus bimaculoides
ATATATATATATATAAGATTAAGAGGGAATAAATAGAGAAAGAATGAAATATGTATATATATATATATATATATATGTGTATATACATGCTTCTCCATTTCTTCTTCTCTCTCTATCTCTCTCTTTCACACACACGAACATACACACACACGCACATACACACACACACACACGCACACACATTTTCAGGAATGACTACCAAGACATATTTTGTGTGTGCGTATGTGTGTGTGTGTATGTGTATGTGCGTATGTGTGTGTGCGTGTGTGTGTGTGTGTTTATGGACGGACCGATATATTTTGAGATTGTAATGGTATTGTCATACGAATTTGATATTTCAATATCAGATACGCAACGTTTAATTAAGATTAACGAAACGGTAACATTAGAAGCAAACCAAACAAATACAGAAATAAGTAAATAAATAAACAATAATAATAATAATAATAATCATCATCATCACCATCATTACTGTCATCATTATCGCCATCTAATATATATTATTTATGTATGTGTGTTATTATTATTATTATTACTACTACTACTACTACTACTATTATTATTATTATTATTATTATTATTATTATTATTATTATTATTATTATTATTATTATTATTATTATTATTATTATTATCCAGTAGTTTTATTTTTATAACGTGCTTTC
>NC_068994.1:13527470-13528473 GCF_001194135.2 Octopus bimaculoides
GGAAGGTAGAGTAGGAGTGTGTTGGGTGGGGTGGGATGAGCTTATGAGGGAGGGTTGACGATGAAGGGGGAAGGGGAAGGTGGATATAAGAGAGGGGGAAGGTAGGTATGGGAGGAGGGAGAAAGAGAGGAGGAGAAAGATAGTAAGAGAGAAGAGAGTGAGAGTGAGAGAGAGAGAAAGAGAGATGAGAATGAGAGAGAGAGAGAGTAAGAGAGAAGAGTGTAAGAGAGAAGAGAGTAAGAGAGAAGAGAGTAAGAGAGAAGAGAGTAAGAGAGAAGAGAGTGAGAGAGAGTAAAAGAGTAAGAGTGAGAGAGTAAGAGAGTAAGAGAGAAAGAGTAGGGGTGAAGAGAAGTAGGAGTGAAGAGAAGTAGGAGTGAAGAGAAGTAGGAGTGAAGAGAAGTAGGAATGAAGAGAAGTAGGAGTGAAGAGAGGTAGGAGTGAAGAGAAGTAGGAGTGAAGAGAGGTATATATATATATATATATATGCATACATACGATGGACTTCTTTCAGTTTCCGTCTAACAAATACACTCACAAGGCTTTCGTCGGCCATTCAAGGTGCCACGCAGTGGGACTGAACCTGGAACCATGTATTTGGAAGCAAGCATCTTACCACACAGCCACGACGAGCTTACACAGTTGCCATTCATTAAATTCATTCACAAAGACATTGGTCGACTCGGGGCTATAGTAGAAGGCTCTTGCACAATGTACCACCTGTCCAGGGTTCCCCGTGCCCAAGGTGCCGAGTGCCCAAGATGCCGGTGCCCAAGGTGCCGCGTAGTGAGACTGAATCCCAAACCCCGTGGACACAAAGCAAGCTTCTAAACCTCACAGACATGTCTACGCTTATGAAGCCATATCTACGCTTGGACCACCACCACCACCACCACCATCACAACAACACCCACAAAAACCATCACCACCACTACCACAACCACTACCAACACCACGACCATCACCACTACCACCACCACCACCACCACCACCAGAGTCACTGCCA
>NC_068994.1:13528483-13529286 GCF_001194135.2 Octopus bimaculoides
CACTAATATTACTACCGTCATTAACCTCCGTGACCACCTCCACAGCTACCTCATCATCCACTGCTACTGCTCCTTCTCATCTGCTGCCACAGCCCTATTCCACGGCCCTTTTCTACAAACCTCTACTGCAGATCTTGCTCACCAGCCCTCACCAGCCCTTACCAACCCTCATCAGCCGTCACCAGCCCTCCCCACATTTTTTTTATTCATCTTCCTTCTGTTCTTTTATTCTCCTGTCTTGTTCTGCCGTCTTATCTTGCCATACATCGTGGCTCTGGTGTTATATTTGTACACGGGGTCCATCTATACTGCATGCGCGAGCGCGCGCGTGTGTATGTGTGTGTGTGTGTGTGAGTGTATGTGCATATATTTGTCTGTATGTATATCTATACATACACATATATATGCACATATGAAAGTACGTGTATCTAATTATCTATGTATCTGTCAAACTACCCTCTCTCTCTCTCTCTCTATCTCTCTCTCTCTCTCTCTCTCTCTCTCTCTCTCTCTCTCTCTCTCTCTCTTTCTATATATATATATATATATATATATATATATCAATATGTATGTGTGTACACAGACATACAGATGTATACATGTATATATCCATTTAACATATTTCCACACGTATATCAATATTTGTATGCATGTGTATATGTGTATATGTATATATATGCATGTGTATACATAAATATATATACATATACATATATACATGTATTATATATATATATATGTATGTATATCACATGTCCTATATATATATATATTTATATATATATATATATATATATATATAT
>NC_068994.1:13529409-13531664 GCF_001194135.2 Octopus bimaculoides
ATATATATGTGTGTGTGTGTTTGTGTGTGTTTGCGTGTGTGTATATGTATGTATGTATATCACATATCATATATATGTCACATATCATATACATGTTTTATATATATATATGTCCATGCTTGCTATATACAATATATCCGTTGGTTAGCGCCAAATATAGTTCTAATGGCACATCGGTTGCGGCATTTTTATGGCCATTTTACAACACGTTTTGGTCAGTTTTACAGTACCGCCTGCTGTAGTATTTATTTATTACCCAGCTCCATGTCTATATATTGAGTACCCGCCCCTCTTCCCCCGTATTCTTTCCCCGACAATCAGCCCGCCCTCTCCCCCTGACGTTCACATACACTGAACACTACCACCGCTACCAACACCAATACTGCCGCGTCCAACATTACTACAACCATCACCACCACCACCACCGCCGCTGCCGCCGCCACCGCCACCGCCGCTGCCGCCGCTGACACCGCTATGATTTTGTTTCTACAACTATCAGAAACGCCGATAACAGCGCCACCATCGTCACTACTAACACCTATACTACTGTCACGCTACTACCAACACCACAGCCAATATCACCATAACAGCAGTCACGAACACAACCAACAGCAACAGCAGTAGACGGAAACTGTGAAAATTCCTCATTTATATATACATATGTGTGTGCGGATCGGCAAAATAACCGATAGAATCATTATCAGACTTTAAAAAAAAATGAGTACGGGTATCTATTTGTTCGGGTAGAAACCTTTCCGTTAATTAATGAGAATGATTACAGCATATGCTTAAGGCGGCGAGCTGATAGAATCGTTAGTACGCCGGACAAAATGCTTATCGACGTTCCGTCGTCTTTGCGTTCTGAGTTCAAATTTCGCTGAGGTTGACTTTGCCTTTCGGAGTCGATAAAATAAGTGCAGGTTGAGCACTGGGGCCGACTTACATCGACTTATCCCCTACCTCCGAATTTTCTGGATTTGTGCTAAAACTTTAAACCAATGATTGTAGTATATATCTTTGTTAATGTACTGGGAATTATTACACTGCCATATTCTACTATCAGTTAATAAGAATGATTACATTGTCAATAACCTTCATTCGGTAACTGGGAATGATTACATTGATTGGTGTTTATATGGCTCTTGGGGTCTAAATAAGATTTTGTTGCTAAAATTTACCTTGCATTAAATTGTTTTCTAAATTACACAAAATATTTTAATTATGTCTTTTATACAATTCCTAATGATATTTAATTATGAAAATACAATACAACTTTTTCAAACATCGAATAGCTAGAAGGGTCCATCTCAGTAAAATAAGAATCTGGATGGGTTATAGGTAAAATATTGTGGTTTCGAATCCTGGACCGGGCGATGCGTTGTGTTCTTGAGCAAAATACGCTTCATTTCACGTTGTTCCAGTTCACTCAGCTGGCAAAAAGGAGTAATCCTGCAACGGACTGGCGTCCCGTCCAGGCGGGGAATACACGTGCCATTGAAACCGGGAAACCAGCTCTTATGAATCAGCATGACGGTAGTTTTTTTTTTATAGGTAAAAGATGGTTGAGAAACATTGGTCTATATTCTAATGAGAATGATAACATTGTCTACAACATTCTGTCACCTATTGGAAACCATTACACTGTCTTTAGCCTTCTGTCAATTATTGAGAGCGATCGCAGTCACCATGACCCTCTGTTAGTTAACGGGAGTAATTACATTGTCAACATTCTTCTGCAAATCTTGGGGAATGATTACACTGCCTTAATCTTCCTTTCGGTTATTGGGAAAGATTACATTCTCTCAACTCTTCTGCTTGATAATGGTAATGATTGCATTGTCTATATCTTGTTAATTAATGAGAACGATTACATTGTCTTCAGTCAGTTATTGGGAATGATTATTCTGTCTATATCCATCTGCCAGTTATTGAGAATGATCGCATTGTCTATGTCCTTCTGGTAGCGTTTATATTTTCTGCATTCTTCTGCCAATTTTGGAATAATTACCCTGTCATTTTATCATTTTGACTGTTATTGTGAATGATTACATTGATATGTCCTCATGTTAACATACTATGTATAAACAACTGACTTCATCTTTCTGACAGTTATATATATATATATATATATTATTTTATTTTATTTAAAAGAGTTCCAACTCTGTCCGTTTAATAATATATTCCTCTATACACGATCATACAAAACCCTTTTTTGTATTTATCTTTACTCATATATATATATATATATATATATA
>NC_068994.1:13532212-13534085 GCF_001194135.2 Octopus bimaculoides
TATATATATATATGTATGTATGTATGTATGTATATAAATACATACACACACATATACTCAGATGCACGTATGGAACGGGTATACATATAGATTCTATACAAAGTATGCTTCCGTGAAACTCGTTAAGCATATGTGTGTGCGTGTGCGTGTGTGTGTGTGTGTGTGTGTGTGTGTACGTATGTATGCCTGTCTATATGTATGTATGTATGTATGTATGTATGTATGTATGTATATATGTATATGAACATAAACAGCTAAACAAATAAGAAATTTAGGAAACAAACTAATAAACAAAAATAATAAACGTGAGTCCCGTTTTAGCAAAGAAATTGATCCAAAATACATACTCGAAAAAAAAAAAAAACTGTTACGATTGACTAAAATTCAAAATGTCCTGATAATGAGTAGCGGGTACATGAAACATTGGCGTTTGCGGTGATATTCCAGAGTGTATTTTCATTTGGCTATTAGACATCTTGAAAAGCAATTGTAAACTGATAGAGCAGATAGGCAGCTGTGTTACTGAACTGGTAACAGGGCACACATACCCGTTCCCTCTCCACATTTGCCTTTCCTTCCTTCCTTCCTTCCTTCCTTTTTCTGTGAAATGCTTCTTGCTACAGCTAGGGAAACAACCCACCGAGTTATTCCTGAAGATGCACAGGCTCTTCAGAAATGCGCAGTGTACGAGTCCTCCTAATCACGCGTGGATTAGCAAACGCGTGCAACGCACAACACACACACAGTCACACAGACACACACACACACACACACACACACACACACTCATTCATAGTTACGTTTTTACACAAATGAATACATACCTTCATATAAATATATGTGTGTGTGTGTGTATATGTATCCTAAGGATATGCTATGTCTGTAAAGATTCGTACACACACAGACTTCTGTATCTCTTATAACTATGCCTCTCTCTCTCTCTATCTCTCTCAGCCCCTCCCTTTCTTTCTCTCAAACACTTGCCCCCCCCTCCTTCTCTTTTTGCCTCTCTCTATATATGTGTGTGTGTATACGTGTGCAGGCACGCGCCTATGTGTTAGTACTAGCCTTTGTGCTTGTTTGCTAGTGTGTGGGTGCGTTTGTATCTCAACCATTCTTCATCTTCTTTGCCTCTTCCTCCTATTCCTCCTCCACTCAATACCTCCATTATTGTCTCTCCAAGTGAGACTACCTTTCCCCTTCTCTCTCCTTCGTTCTCTCCTTCTTCTCTCTCTCTCTCTCTCTCTCTGTCTCATTCCTTCGTTCTCTCTCTCTCTCTCCACAAGCACTGAACTCTCTCCTCCTTCATCGTTTTTTCTTTTCTTTTTTACTTGTTTCAGTAATTAGACTACGGCCATGCTGGGACCCCACCTTGAAAAATTTTTAATCGAATGAATCGAACCTAACTCTCACATGGTTGCCGAAGTAGCTGTTTCCATGCAACGGCGGCCCACAGCATGGCGCTAAATATGTCAAGCAGGTCATCTGGGTGAGCTGGTCTTGCACATTTTCTATTACATGTATACTCCTGTAACTCCTATTAGCCAATGAAATACGCGAATAGATAATACCAAAATATTCCATTCTCCTGTTTTGATATATCCCCAAAATTTGTTTATCCCTATAATTGCTTCTATACTCGCTAAACCTGATCCCTCTTATATCTTTTCTTTACCTCGTGGAATAAGCGCCTGAGAATAATACATCGGAGCCTAAGTTTGAAATCTTTTGAGCTCTACTAAGTGTGTCTTCTATACAGAGAATATCTGGGTCTCATCTATGAACTATATAAAAATACATATATATATGTATGTATGTATAGATATGTGTATATATATATATATATATATGTATATATATATATATATATATA
>NC_068994.1:13539929-13540372 GCF_001194135.2 Octopus bimaculoides
AGAAAGAGAGAGAGGAAGAGGAGTGCGAGCGTTTGTATTTGTTTTTGCCTCCTACCAGCGATTTGTTTGTTTATGTTCTACTACTTTTGTAAAAGTGGCCAATATAATAGATTTCAAAGAAGGAAAAACATTTTTTAAACTGGTATCGATTCGTTCGGCAAAAACCCTTCAAGACGGTGCTCCAGAATGACCGAAATCTAACCTCTGAAGCAAGTAAAAGATAAAAGAATTCAAGATAAACAACGGTTCAAACTTCTGTTAGAAACGCCAGTGTTAGAATGGTGGCAACTGATGAAGGAAATGTACTCTATGTGGCCTGTGTGTTTTCTGTACTCTGTTTATCATTTTGTCTACGTTTTGTTTGCAACGTCCTGTACCCAGTTATGCATCTAGATATACAGGTAGATGTAGGTATGTACATACATGTACGTATATATGCATAT
>NC_068994.1:13540472-13542684 GCF_001194135.2 Octopus bimaculoides
CTGCTCAGTGGCATTTAAATATAACTGTATGTCTCTTTTAGCCAACCACTCTTCTGTAGCTGACAACAAGTTCTTCCTGGCAGGAGAAGTTACCTGCCATTCAAGTGGTGCTTCAAATTTGGAAGTAGGTGAAAAATCACAGGAAGCAAGGTTTGGTGAACAGGCTGGGTGAGGGAGGTGGGCAGCACTTCAAAGCCAAATTCACGAATGGCATTCTTTGATACTCGAGACGTGTGAGCTGGTGCAACATTGCGAAGACGTAGGAGACCGGTATTCTACATTCCACGGCGCTTTGTCTTGGTACGATCTCACTGCCACCGAAGCAAATCAACATAATAGGCACCTGTGGCGACATGTAGTCAATTAACACCACCCCTTGCTGAGTCGTTGAAGATTGTGCGCATGATTTTTCCTGCACTGGGTCGAACTTCAAATTTCTTAAGCGGCAGGGTGTACTTGTGCACCCACAGCTTGAATCTTTCTCGCGTTTCGGGGTTGCAATGGTAGGTCCTTGTCTCATTTCTGGTTATTAGTCGCTGCTTCAACAGAGCCCCAGATCTTATTTATAAAGGGCTTAAAATTTTACTCAGAACATCACACCTTGATGTCTTTCATTTCCGGAGTTACCATTCCCGACACCCAGCCAGCAGACATCTCTGACGCATTCCAATGTTTACTGAGTGGTTCGATTAACCACCGCTTCGATCAACCAAACTCCCATACTTCATGTTCATTGGTTCGCTTCGACGCGACTTTATCTATATCTTATTCGTATATAGAGCAACAACCTAGATGCTTACAGCTATCGTTGCAAAAATTTATAATTCACTTCTACTCATTAGGATACAACCAGGAATTGAGGAAGTTGTGAGAAAAAAAAAATCAAAATGGCGTCAGAAAAAAATAGATGATCCACTCTCAAACAAAGACTTGCTGTTCGTTGTCTGCTGGAGGAAATAGAGGCCAAAAATCTTGAAGCAGTATTTCTGGTTGTTGATTTCCTAAGGACTCTTGGCTTTATCCATTGTGATAAAATGGAAGAAATACTACTAGTGTACAGCAACAGTAATTATGATGTCCTCTAAGAAATCGAAATCAATGGTAAGGGTCCCAAGACGGGACCCCTACCATTGTTTCTTTGACATCAAAGCCAGAATACTCCAGAGAGACACACTGGGACTTTCTCTCTTCGTGATCACCCTGGATTATGTCCTCAGAACATCACTTGACAATCTAAGCAACCTCGGTTTTACACTCGCGAAAAGAAGAGCGACTGGACATCCAGCTCAAAAAGTAACCGATGTAGACTATGCTGATGATTTAGACTTGCTCTCTGTCACAATATCAAACTCCACTCAGTTACTTCATAGTCTACAATTAACTGCACAAGATGTTAGACCAATTGTTAGTCCGAGTAAAACAAGTTTATTAAAGACAATGGGCTATGATTTTAGAAAACTTTAGCTGCTGCATTTAGCAGGATCCGGCTAGTTCTGTATATATATACATGTCCTTGCATTTTTAAAGACAATAGGCATTGATTTTAGGGAAATATAGCTGCTATGTCTAGCGGGTTCAACGACCACATGGACCATTAGCCATTAGCTCACCGTTTTCCCTGTAATTGTTCTGGTTTGGACGCGTGTGATTCTCAATAATTCCTGATATTAGCTCTCACACATCAATTTGAAGAAGCAATATTTGTAAGACGAAAGTTGGTTGGGAATATTAAGTTTCACTCTTCGCTGTTGTAGATCAACTGTAATTTAGGACACCCGGAAATCACATATATGATGTGTGTGTGTGTGTGTGTGTGTGTGTGCGTGTGTGTCTGTGTGTGTGAATTATTTTACACACTCATAGATATGCATGGGAGCGTAAGCTCACATAATCATCACGGTTATTTATATAGATATTGATTTTCACATTCCTATACAAATAATGTTTATGCGTAGGGGATGGGTGTGTGTTTATGTATGCAGTCACACATGTATATTTAAGCGAATAGATGACTATATATATATGCGTACGTTTGTGAATGTGATACTAATACATATATACACATATACATGCGTATATATATGTAAGCATGCATGCATGCATGTATGTGTATATATATATGTGTGTGTGTGTGTGTGTGTGTGTGCATGTGTGTGTGTGTGTGAAAGATTTCTTGTTAAATATATGCCTTGATACGTGCGTGTGTGTGTGT
>NC_068994.1:13543473-13546044 GCF_001194135.2 Octopus bimaculoides
TGCTGCACTACTGAGATTAACAATAAGAGTTTTTAGGGACAAACACAAGAAGGGAAACTTAAGAGAAAGTAGTGTCCATTGAATTGGTTCCAGTTTTGGATTCGTATTTATTTTATGGGTTCCTGAAACATGAAAGCCGATGTCAACATCACTGGAAATGAAGTCGATAACTACCAGTCCAGTGCCAAGTTTTCCAATGTTCTACCAATTATGTTACACCCGCCATTTTTCTCCAACACTCTACCAGTTCAATCACTCGCTCGCCATTTTCCCCTAACACTCTACCAAATCTATCACGCACTCCTAGACGCCATTTTACCTCAATACTCTATCAAATAATCACTTCACCGCCATTTTACATCAAGACTCTACCTGTTGCAATTCCTTTGCCTTTGATAATAGTTTAGCCACGCTAATCTGAGACTCCCAATTTGTATTAGAGGGAACTGAGTGGGGAGAATTGCACTCGATTAAATTAAATCCAGTGCTGCACTAATAATTATTGTATCAATCCTGGAAGACTAATTGGTAAAGTTAACTGCAATTAGGTTTGAACCCACAGCGTCAAGGAATACAACAAAATACTGCCAGACACTTAGTTCAGTACTCTACTTCTCTGCAGTAAAGAAAATATCACCAAGACAAAAAAAAAACAAAAAAAACGGGGAGATCTTGAACACTGGATATAGAAAATAAATCTTCAAAGTGCAGAGATGTAAAACGTCAAGTGATGACGTAACCCATTCTGCAATGTACTGTGTGCTGGGTTAATGACCTATTGATTTGATTTTATCATATTGAGACGCCATTGATGTCAAACATATCGATTACATCACATGAAACGATATCAGTGAGGGAGGAAGCCTCTTATACATGGTCCTCTATTTGCCAGAAATAGCAGTTAATTCTCGCTTAAATTACACTTACCCCCTTTAAAAAAATGGGAAAAATTGAGTAATATAGTTAATTCATATGATTCTTTCTTAGACTTTTATGATTGGTCCACTTTCTTTATTATTGGATGGACTGACAAAATCGTTAGTATGTCGGACGCAACGTTTAGTGGCATTTTGTCCTTTCGGGCTTGATAAAATAAGTACCAGTTGAGCAATGGAGTGGATGTAATCGACTAGACCCCCCCCCCACAAATTTCAGGCTTTGTGCCTATAGAAGAAGGGGTTATTGTAGAAGGCATTATAATTATTACTATTGAGTGAGAGAGCAGTGCATGTCATCAAAGTGACACTGGGGTACAAATATATAAAACCCAATATAACCAACATGACTACCCTTCTGATAAGGGTACTCTAGGCACATGCATCAAAACCATTTGTACTCGATATGGTGATCTCATATCAAGATAAACAGCGCATGACCTTGCAGGTGGAGCCCAGTTAGAATTTTCTTCAGGTTGAGTAGCCCATCCTACTCAAAAGGTCCCTGAATAAGGTTTGTTTAAGGATGATAAACAAAACACCCATGTTTCCAGAGGTGAATTATTCAAACCCCAAAGAATTCCTCTCAAAACATCGTTATGATGCCCCCCACCCACTACTTCTGCTCGTGATCAGCCACTAAGTGACATGCTCAACTGGTTAAGGTCAAGTAAATGACAAGCAGAATATTTGCTGTAGACCATCTTTTATACCAAGGCAAAACAATGTACAAGATAACACTTCCAACCCGTTAAGATCAGAAGCCATGAAAACCATTATTATTATTATTATTATTATTATTATTTTATGTTTGACTTTTGTTTTGCATTTGTACAAGTTGGATCCAAGTCTCACCCAGAGACCTCAAGAGACAACAAGTTAGAAGTTCATGTAGGTGTTATGCCTAGGGTACCATATATTTGAATTTGTACAGTTTTGTTCAAGTGAATGTTTAAGAAACCATAAGAAAATTATGTGTTTGCTTTAAAATTTGAGATCACATAGACAGTATTTTACGTAGGATATGGACAGTTCCCATGAGCACTATCTTTTGAACTTCAGCCATTTTGGGGTTTCCTGGAATCTGATCTAGGTAGTAATCAGCCCGTTTCGCTGTCATTCCCAGGGCACCTATGACAATAGGTATTGTTTTCGTCTTCAGATTCCACATTTTGCTAATTTCTATTTCAAGATCTTTATATTTGCTCAGTTTTTGGTAGGTCTTGACAGATACGTTTATATCGATTGGGACAGTCATATCAATGAGGAGGCATGATTGTTCCAGAGGAGTGCAATGTGATCATTTTCAAGTACTGGGGGTGAGCGGAATTGTTAGCACATCTGACAAACTGCTTAGCGACATTTCCCCCAGCTCCTTTGACTGCATGGCCGCAGTCAAATCACTGAAACATGTAAGAGAATAAGAGAATAAGAGAATAAGAGAATAAGAGAATAAGAGAATACTCCCGCAGCATTGTATTTATATGCACAGAATCTTAAATCTTCCCCCTACGAAGCCACTTGAAAATATCTTTTAATAAACGTATATGAAACATATTAAATAAATAGTACGTTATTCATTGCTTCGACTTTTTCGAGTTTCACCATTTCGGAAAAAAAAAAAAAAAAAGAATTA
>NC_068994.1:13546054-13546921 GCF_001194135.2 Octopus bimaculoides
TAAAATTGTTCCCCCCCCCCCGCTACAAAATATAGTTGTAAAATAGCGTGTGTCTCACGTGAGTGTGCGTCTTACACGCCGGAAAATGCGATTGTAAAATCTTGAATCTGTGGAAACTGTAGGTGGTCTGTGAAGGTAGGAAAGAAAACCATTTAACAGTCTCGACATCGCCTTCCTCTTCTCATTAGGGTTTTAAGGCCTTAATGCAATGTCAAAAAATGAGAGAAAATGAGAGAAAGAAATAACATTGATTTCCGTATTAAGTTTCCAACAGACTAAATTGATTTCTAATAGTTCAACGGGAGGAGGAGGAGGAGGAGAAGGAGGAGGCTGACTGGCTGGCTAAACCAACCTCGCCAGTACTTGAGTTGCTTGTATTTTTGATCGACCCCTGCATGGATGAAAGCGAAAGTAGACCAAAGATCGGCGAGATTTCATATTGGGAACATGAAGGGGGCATAACGAAAGCCTACACCATATCACGGTCCGCTGGGCTACCGATTCAGACTCTCTACAGCTCATCACCCATCGTTGTCATCATCAACAGAGTTTTTGCATGAAAGTAATTTAACCAATTCTAAATTGCAAATAGTGTAGGAGTCTAACGAAAACAAAACAAAAAAAACTCAGTAATTAGTTAAATAAATATAAACGCAAACATCAAATTAATTATGTGGGCTTTTAATGTCTTACAAATGGTTATATATAAATATGTGTGTGTTTGTGTGTGTACTCATACGTACACACATAAATATTTACTTATTTGTTTATGAATGTATGCGTATATGGATATATATGTATACATATATATGTATATACATGTGCATGTGCGCATGTATACATATGTATATATATATATATATATAT
>NC_068994.1:13547102-13547863 GCF_001194135.2 Octopus bimaculoides
ATATATCCGGTATACGCAATTGAGGCAGTATTGAATTAATCTGTCTATATGTCTATCTATAGGTATCCGGTCGGTGACGTACCCGGACCAATGCATGTATTCTGCGCCACTCGATCTTCCACGGTAGTCATCATATCCTCAGTTTGATATCCAATGTCGCCCACAAGAAGTTGATCGACATATAACTCTCCTTGGTCTCTGCCTACACTTCTATGTCATTGCGTGGGTTTCCAGAGAAGGATATCGTTGGATACTTTATCCTTGCTTCTCCCGCAGTGTCCCACATAACGTACTCTTTCTCTCATTACTTCGGTGATGGTAGGAAGACTGCCGTAGGAAGACTGCTTTGTAGGAAGTTGCTGCCGAGGAAAATAAATCTGAAAACTGCACGAATGGCACCAGTATTCTGCTCTGAATGGCACCAATCTGAAGATGATTGATAAATTTATCGACCCTGCAAGTAATGTTGTTGTTGGCACTTCGTCGCTTACGATGTCGAGGGTTCCAGTTGATCCGATCAACGGAACAGCTTGCTCGTGAAATTAACGTGCAAGTGGCTGAGCACTCCACAGACACGTGTACCCTTAACGTAGTTCTCGGGGATATTCAGCGTGACAGTGTGACAAGGCTGACCCTTTTGAATTACAGGCACAACAGAAACAGCAAGTAAGAGTGAGAGAAAGTTGTGGTGAAAGAGTACAGCAGGGTTCGCCACCATCCCCTGCCGGAGCCTCGTGGAGCTTTAGGTGTTTTTGCTCAAT
>NC_068994.1:13550060-13551717 GCF_001194135.2 Octopus bimaculoides
GGGATTTTGTTTCATTTTGTTTCTTTTTCATTTCGTTTTTCTTTTTTTCTTTTTAGTGACTTCCGTTTTTTGGACTTGTGATTTATCTACCCCTACACCGCCACTTCCACTTCCATCACCACCACCACCACCACCACCAGCGCTATAACTTTCACCACTTTTAGTACCACCACCACCACCAACAACAACAGCACCATCACAGCTACGAACACCACCACCATCACTACCATTAATCAACTACCACTGCTAGCACTATCACAGCCACCACCGCCACACTACCAATATCAACACCGCCGACACATGCTTCCCTTATTCACAAGACAGACCATTTACTATATCAACCACCACCACCACCACTACTACCACTATCACCACCACTACCACCACCACTACCACCACCACCACTACCACCAATACATTCGTCACCATCACACCATCGCCGCCACGCTTTATCGTTGTCTCTGTTTTCAATTTAGCACGTAACTACTCTAGGTTTTTCGATGGCGGGTAGCAAGTCGAATAGAAGGTGTTACAAGGCTCCATGGTATTATTGATGTTGTTGTTGGTGGTGGTGGTGGTGATGGTGGTGGAGGGTAGTAGGATTGAGTAGAGAGCGATAGAAGACAGGAGTGGAGGGAGAGGAGAGAGAAGATGACAGAAGTGAAGGTGTATTGATTGGTCGGGTGGAATTTGGCCCGAGGCAGGGCGGGGGAGTGGTTTGAAATCGGTGCAGAGTAAACAGTAGTGTTCGCTGCGAAAAATAAGTGTCTTGTGGACAGTAAACGGAATGGTCAAAATGATGGAAGTAGTGATATTGATGGTGGTTTTGGCATTGCCTATTTGTTATTTCTAAGCGCCAGACCATAGATTTCCTATAGAAGTCAGAGCCAGTACTGAAAGTTATAGCATTTCATATACGAATGCGTCAATAGAAACAATGCGATCGAAGGAAGATAGAAAAAAATAGGTAATGGTTGTACATGCACATTTCAAGAGTTATTGTTCTTTCATCAGAACCAAATCCAAACCATCAACTATCCACAAACGCATTGCTTAAGTACCCACGAAATTTAGAGGTGTAACTATTGGATAAACCGAATTACATATTAAGCACATTCTTGGCAGCTGCTACGCAGATATTAATTACTAACAAGGACACAGCATTTCGTTTTGCAACCATAATATACTATGTGTTAGCGGTGCGATATTCTCATTTTTAAGTCATAAACTATAGATTTTCTATAGTTAGTTTGGTGGTGTTTGCGTTTGTTGTGCAGTGTTGATGTTGTCTGTGATGGATGTTTTCTTTCTTTTAAGAATTTCAGTCATCTGACTGTAGCCATGCTGGGACATCGCCTTAAAGGGTTTTAGTCGAACGAATCAGCCCAGCCCTGTTTTTTTTAAGCCTGGTATTTATTCTATCGGGCACTTTTGCCAAACCGCTAAGTTACACGGACGTAAAGACGCTATTCAACATACATCTATTTACATACAAACACATATATATATATATACCTACAAACACACAAATATATACCTGCATTCACGCGCATATATGCATATATACATATATACATATACACAGAGATGAATTTATCTCCAGTCACACATTCACACCTACTCACCAGATACATACCCGCATACACACACACACACA
>NC_068994.1:13552152-13556634 GCF_001194135.2 Octopus bimaculoides
GTATATATATATATATATATATATATATATACACACACACACATACATATATATATACACACACACATACACTCACAAAAACATACATAAATTAAAAACATACATACATACATATATCCACACACACACACACACACACTGACACACACAGAGATATATCTGCATAAACCATACACACGCATTTATACATAAATATACTCTCTCGGTCTCTCACACACACAAACACACACATATACATACATACATACATACATACATACATACATATATACCTATATATGTATATACAAATATATATACATAAAGCCACATACATATACACACACAAATGCCCATTTAGCTGTACATGAAAAAAAAAACAAAAAAAAACGAGCGGGGACGAAAGGAAGTCGAATACGAGTTCAGTAAGTTCTTTTAATGACGAAATTAATTGGAAGGGACATACGACCGAAAGAAGAATTATGGAAACGAGGTGCCCTAATTACACCCCTGCCCTCACACAGTACAACCCCAACTCCCTGGAATACACATACACGCAAACATCAGAACGTGAGTAAATTTATTAAAAGGTAACATCATTCGCTTCGTTTACGCTGTTAAATGCCCTTGACATAAGTATGAACGCCACATAACCTCGGTAGATTTTGTTTTATTTTTCTTTCATATAATTGGGATGTTTTATACGTTCAAGTGTAATAAATAAATAAATAAATATGTAAATAAAATAATACACAAATAAATAAATAAGTAAATAAAATGGATAAACAAATAAATGAAAATTAAAGCTTGATTTAGACATAAATGGTTACAGCGTCTTCAAGGGAGGCTGTCTACTTTGTTGCAAGCATTTTGGACAAGGTCACTGGTTTGAGGACACCGCATCAGTCGTGGTTGATTCCACCATTGCTCCACCCCACCCCTACTGCTACCACCATCAGCCCCTTCAGAAACTCTGCAATAAGGTCATAAGAGCTATCCTACATCCTCGGATTGAGCCATAAAGTAAATTATTCTTTTTTTTTTTTTTGTAATCTGAATAAAATGCATTTTATAAGTCTGGTCTAACATCCTTGATTTAAAAATGAACGCCATCCATTCTCGTTTCAGTATTACGAATATGATCTTTTGTATGACTTGCCTAACATTGATTTTTTTTTAATTTTTTTTTTACATGAACACCATTCATTTCTCTTCTCTACTTACTGAATACACATGATGTCTTATATGACCAGTCTAACATCAAGGTGATGAGCTGACAGAAACATGCTTGTCAAAATGCTTAGGGGTACTTCTTCCGGTTTAACGTTCTGAATTCAAATACCGCCATGGTCGACTTTACCTTTCAACCTCTCAGGGTTGGTAAAATACCATAGTTTCCGGCATATAAGGCGCACTTTCCCCTCCCCCCCAAAATTCCCTCTAAAAGTCACCCTACGCCTTATCAGCTGAGGGTCAGACTTTGGGTAGACATGGTTAGTGTTATTTGTTGTTGTTGTTGGCACTCCGTCGCTTACGATGTCGAGGGTTCCAGTCGATCCGATCAACGGAACAGCCTGCTCGTGAAATTAACGTGCAAATGGCTGAGCACTCCACAGACACGTGTACCCTTAACGTAGTTCTCGGGGATATTCAGCGTGACACAGTGTGTGACAAGGCCGGCCCTTTTAAATACAGGCACAACAGAAACAGGAAGTAAGAGTGAGAGAAAGTTGTGGTGGAAGAGTATACAGCAGGGTTCGCCACCATCCCCTGCCGGAGCCTCGTGGAGCTTTTAGGTGTTTTCGCTCAATAAACACTCACAACGCCCGGTCTGGGAATCGAAACCGCGATCCTATGACCGCAAGTCCGCTGCCGTAACCACTGGGCCATTGCGCCTCCACATATTCGATGTTTAATACGCTTAGTTAAACATAGGTGGCAGGCTGGCAGAATCGTTACCGCACCGGCGAAAAATGTTTGGCGGCATTTCTTTCGAATTTACCTCCTGGGTTCAAATGTTGTCGAGGTCGATTTTACCTTTTATCTTTTCAGAGTCTATAAAATAAGTACCAGTTCAACACTAGAGTCGATGTAATCGACTTATATCTTCTCCTGAAATCATTGGCCTTGTGCCAAAATTTGTAATCAATATGTTTAACATTTTGGTTTCCATCTCGTTATAAATTAATGCAACACATATTCATGTTCCTTACGAATAACTAAATTCTCATGTTCCTTACGAATAACTAAAACCTTTAATATGTCAAGTCCTAACAGCATTGATTTTAACTATGAATGACACGCAGTCTCGTTTCTACCGTCTTATAAATACGAATACGTTGATATGTTTAGTCTAACTTCGTTGATATTAGCATGAACGCCACACATCCCCGTTTCTGTCTCCTTATAAATAGGATGTTTCATGGCAAGTTTAACATCGTTCGTTCAAACATGAACACCACACATTCTCATTTCTGCCGTTTTATAAATATGATGTTTCATATGCCTCGTCTAACATCCTTGATTTAAAAATGTTCACTAAGCAATCTCTTTTCTAACTTCTTATAAATGTGTTGTTACCGTTGATTGAAACGTAAACGCCAGCATTCCTGTGTCTACCTACTTAACAAACAGATGTTTAATATGTCTAGTTTAATTAAGACGGCAAGCTGGTAGAACCGTTAGCCCACCAGGCGATAAACTTAGCGGCATTTCGTATGCTTTTACGGTCTGCGTTCAAATTCCATCGCGGTTGACTTTGCCTTTTACCCTTTCGGGGTCGCTGAAAAAAGTACCACTTGAGTACTGGTGCCGATGTAATCGACTAGCCCACTCCCATCCAAACTGCTGGCCTTGTTCCATAAATTGAGACCAATATGACTAGTCTTATATTGGTTTCAAATTTTGGCATAAGGCCTGCAATTTTGGGGGAGGAGGTAAATCGATTACATCGACCCCAGTACTTAACTGGTGTTTGCTTTACCAACTTCGAAAGGATGAAAAGCAAACTCAACATCCGCTGAATGCCGCTAAGCATTTTGCCCAGGGTGATAACGATTCTTATTTTTTTATTACCCACAAGGGGCAAAACATAGAAGGGACAAACAAGGACAGACAAAGGGATCAAGTCGATTATATCGACCCCAGTGCGTAACTGGTACTTAATTTATCGACCCCGAAAGGGTGAAAGGCAAAGTCGATCTCGGCGGAATTTGAACTCAGAACGTAGCGACGGGCGATATACCACTAAAAAGCTTTAAGGCGATGCCCCAGCATGGCGGCAGTCAAGTAACTGAAATAAGTAAGAAAAAGATATGCAATTTTCTAAAGGGCAACTACGAACCTGAACGTCAGACAACATGTATACATGCAGACAGACTTAATGACATATGCAAACAAACACACACACACAGATACACACACAGATACGCAGGTACGTGCTCCCACTCATGCACATGCAAATATGCATTGACCACTGTTTCTTAACCTATTTCTCTATATTTCCTCCCTTTACGAGTTTATCAACCTGATTGGCTCCACCTATATGATAAAGATAATCTTGCAAAGAACACCATTGCATGACATTAACAGCTTTATATCAAAAGTAGTTATCATTCAACATTCAACAGTCAACGTAACTATATTACATAACATTTACAACTTTATATTGTCTTGGCAACAGCACAATTTATTACATAACATTAACAGCTTTATATTAAATTAACATTAGACTTTAGAATCAACATTGGGGTGATGGAAGAAGTGATGGGAGAATTTGACCAAATAAATGATAACGTTTTTTTTTTTCTTTTTTGCCAGTTTAAAAAACAATTTCCCCGTTGGAACCTTGAAAGATCTCCTAGGTTAAGACTTGCAGATATAATCTTATAGACAGACATTGACACAAATAGATAAATATCCTCGCGTGCATGCACATTCACACAGTCTCACTCATCCCATTTCTAACTCTTACAGTTACAGGCAGTCTTTCACTCTCACTTAAAATCTAACACACACACACACACACACACACACACACACACACATTCACACAAACACTCATACGTGTCCCTGCAAAAATAATTTGATACATATATGTGTGTGTGTGCGTGTGTGTATGTATGTGTGTGTATATGCATAGATACATGCATCAATCCATACATATATACATTCATACGCATAAAGTAATACACAAACAGGCACACTGTCTAATACACACACACAATACAACACATACATTCGCACAGAGCACACACATACACAAACTCCTAAATATATTCGCTCAAGCTCTCTCTCACATGAATAAATACACACAGTCGGAAGCTTCCACACACACACACACACATACAGATGCACACACACACCCACACACACATATATATATACATATGCACACACACACAGACACACTTACAAACACATGCACGCACAGAAAGAGACAAAAATCATTTCACATACACTCTTTGTCATATATACAAACATAACTAATATTTTACACACACA
>NC_068994.1:13556644-13558016 GCF_001194135.2 Octopus bimaculoides
TCACATACACTCTTTGTCATATATACAAACATAACTAATATTTTACACACACACACACACACACACACACACACATACACACACAGACACACACATGCTCTTTCATGCGTACATACATTATACACATTTTCACAAATAAGCAACTCAAACAGAAACAAACACAAACACTCTCACACACGCACACACATACACAAACACATACATGCACACACAAAAGTGCTCATAGTAAGGACTCCTTAAGTACACCAACACACACAGAAGCACACGCACAAAAGCACACAAACACACACACACACGCACATACACAGAAAAGCACAAAAACACACACAGACAAGCAAAAGTACACAAAGGTGCGCGCACACACATACACAAATATAGACATACATATTTCCACACATAGATTCATAACCTTACGAAAGTACACTCTCACGCACACATGCAAACACACACACACACACACACACACACACACACACACACACACATGCGAAAGCACACGCACATGCATACACATGCACACATACACAACAAACACACGCTCATACACGCATGCATACACACAGAAATACAAACTATGATGGCGGTTTTCTTCGTCACAAACTCACTCCCGCCGTACTTTTACCTTTTCTGTCGTGTCCATTCTCATATCATCAGCTCCACCACCACATACTTCACCACTACAACCACCACCACCACCACAACCACAACCATCACCACAACAACCACCGCCTTCACCAACACCACCCCTAGCACCACTACACAACCAATACCACCACCACCACCAGACCGTCCCTCACCAACTCTATGGCCATAAGGCTGCCGCACACTACCACCACTACCTCCAGCACCACTACCACAATCACCAAATGCCTTCCAATTCACACCACTAACACCACCACCACTACCACCATTACTACCATTACCACCAACACCAACATCACCACAACCACCACCACTACCACTATCACCACTACCACCTCCACCATCTCCTCTACTATTACCAATACCACTAATACTATCACCACCACCATCACCACTACAACCACCACCACTACCACCTCAGTGCCACTTATCAACACCGACATACAATCTATTAGTAATACCACCATCACCATACTACATCTCACTAATACCATCATACCAATCACCACCTCCACCACCACCACCACCACCACCACACTAACACCACTACCAGTGCTACAACTAACACCACCACAACATAATACCACCGCCACCAAGCACCAGCAACAACAGAACCATTACATCCACGACCATCACCACCATTGTCATGATATCCCGTCTCACCACCACGACTACTCGCTACCGCCTCCAATACATCTTGATACAGCACACCCCGCCCCGCCCCCCCCCC
>NC_068994.1:13558924-13559979 GCF_001194135.2 Octopus bimaculoides
CTGACAGTTGGATTCTGTGTGACGTGAAGGCGCAGAAAAGATTACAGAGAGAGAAGTTCGTCGTAGGAAAATGTCATCTGTTCTGCTGTGAAGCAGAATCGATGTGCATGTCGCTGCCAACGGCATTTATTGTTCACAAGCCGAACGTCACCGCCGTTGTTATTTTTATTCACGTTGAGATTCTTCTTGTTGTTGCTTCTGTTGTTGTTGTTGATCTGCCTGCTTGCTGATGTTGCTGTTTACCAACGCTAATCGCTGTTGTCTTTTGCTGTTCTGGTTATTGCTTGTTGTCAGCGAAATGGTCGTATGTTGTGTTATGTTGTCGTTCGTTACTCAACGCCCAAACGCCGTCTCTCTTTCTCACTCTGTCTTTCTATCTCTCTCTCTCTCCCCACTCTCTTTCTCTATCTTTCTGCGTTTCACTCTGTTTTTCTCTCTGTTCCTCCCTCCCTCTCTCCCTCTCGCTCCCTTTCTCTGTGACGTTATGTTTCTTCCCATTCGTTTCTATTTGCGTCTATGTGTGTGTGTGTGTGTGTGCATATGTGTATGTGCACGTTATGCATGTTCGTGAGTGTGCGTGTGTACATATGTGTGTGTGTGTACGTGCATTTCTCTTTGGCGTATTTGCACACGCATGCAGGATACGTCGTGTATGCATATTTGTGTGCATGTGTGTTTGCGCATGATATATATATATATATATATACCACGCGCAAACACATAGACACACACGTATCTATATGTATGGATGTATTTGTATGTGTGCGTGCACGCGTGTTGTATATGTTTCTCCGTGCTTATGTTTGTGTGTCTATGCATGAGCGTACATGTGTGCTTGTGTGTGTGTATGTGTGTGTGTGTGTGTGTGTGTGTTCGTGGAGATGTTGTATGTGTATTTGTATGTGAAGGCACGAGCGTGTATGTGTGTCTGCGTGTAATGTGTATATGATATTTTTGCTTACGCACAGGTGAGTGTACGCGTGCGAATTGTACGTATATTTGTGAACATGTGTTTGTATGTCACAGCACGAGCTTGTGTGTATGTGTATATATAT
>NC_068994.1:13560063-13563162 GCF_001194135.2 Octopus bimaculoides
TATATATATATATATATGTGTGTGTGTGTGTGCGAATGTGTGTGTGTGTGTGTGTGTGTGTGTGTGTTTGGTGTATGGTGTATGTGCATTTGTATCTGTGTGTGTAACTATGTGCGTGCGCTCGTATTGTATACGTATTTGTATGCTCGTGTTTGTGTATGCACGAGCCTGTGTTCGTGTGAGCACGTGTGTACGTGGAAGCCTTTTGTGTTTTAACATGACTAAATGCAAATGTGTCTGAACGCGCCATTATGTTTTTATTTATTATGCATTGAACTCTGTACTTCCATACAAATATGAAAAAATATGATTTTGACATATCTACGTATACATTCATATATTTGTGAATCATTCACATATGCACAGATGCATGTGTGTACATGTCTGTGAGTGTACGTATGTGTGTGTGTATATTAATTTTGACATACATTCATTTACATTCGTAGATTTGTGAACATACATAATGATTCACATGTGCACAGATGTGTCCATGCTGTTGTACGTGTGTATGCGTGTATGTGCATGTGCGCATGTGTGTGTGCGTGCGTAAGTACAGAGGCACAGGATACGCACAACGTGTATAAGTGTGCGGATACTGCTTGTGTATGTATATGTACGTGTGTGAGTGTGTTCGTATGTGCGTGTGTGTGTTTGTACTGTGTGTGCATATTGCATTGAAAACATGACTGTGTTATAAGTTTATCTTTTTATCATTATTTTTTTCATATTTACAAATGAGTTCCTTGCAGTTTGTTTGGAATAATAACGTTCTTAAATCTATCTCCATCGTTTCTAAACCTTCACGGTCTCATTATCAGGAAGAACAGACGTTTATATATGTTGCTGGACAAAGATGATTGGTGCAGATACCACACACCATTCATATTACACTGTTGAAATTTGAGATTATCAGTCAGATGTTTATTTTTGTTTATGACTGGCGTATGTTGTGCGCCAATTTTAGCATTGCACCGTATTATGGATACCGCTTCCATTATTAACCTTTTTATTTTTGAGGGAATTTACGTATAATATAGATGCATTGTCTACTAATGTTTTCCTAAGTAATTCTGTTTGCGTTATGTGCTGATGTAGTTCATTGCAATTGCACCTTGTGAATGCATACTAAGTCAACAGGATTGTGTTGTACTTATATGGTCAATATAACAGATGGAATCTTCAATTTTACAGTTTTCGTGTCTGCAATCAAGTATTGTAAGCACGTTGGTTATCAGTGCCTTGTTGACAAAATTTACATACGTTTGATTTGTTATAAATTGCATGGAATTATAGCAATTATAAAGAAGTAGCAACTTATGTCAACATCATACATCTCAACAATCTTGATTAATCAGATGCACGGAGAATATATATGCATCAGCTAAGCTATGATCAACTCATTTACGTGTTTTCTAGGACTGGTATATAGGTATATATGTATGTATGTATGGTTTGTATGTATGTATGTATGTATGTATGTATGTATGTATGTATGTATGTATATACCCTTTCCCTTCCGGTCATTTCAATATGTGACCGCAAGTGTATCTTTGGCGATTTTCTTTCTCCATCTTCCCTTTGGACTTTTTCTATATTTCTCATGAAGTGCTCCGCTCGAAACATGAAATCCTCTTTCTTTTCTTTCCTTTCCTGAGCGTCCAATAACACTGTACTTATTCCACGTCCTCGCGTTGCTGTTTTTCCTTGCTTGTTCCTGTTTGGATTGACTATATATATATATATATATATATATATATATATGATTAAAGAGGGAGACGGAAGATAGGAGATAGGAATCTTACCAGCAAACTAAGAGGTGTACACCATACGATTTATTAACACACACACAGAGATATATATATATATCCTTATATTTGTGTGTATATATGCATATATATACGTAAACGTTACAAACGAAGGAAATAAATGAAAATGAAACCCACATCAGCTGTCTCACTTAGGATCATAGCAGTTTCAACTAGGGAAGGCAACGACTGTTGTATACAGTTATTAAGGAATAGGTACAGTGAAGACGACACACAAAAACAAGGAAAATATATATATAGTTCGGCCTTCAGAATTGGAAAGAAAATATAGGGACAGGAAAAGATGCGTGATGAAGACTAGCAACTAGGACCTCAGTCTACTTACCATAAAATATTAATAAAACACGTCTGGGAGATGTGCTTTCTTGCTGTGTAGTTTGCTCTGAGACTGTGTGTTGAAAGAAAAGCAATTACAGCGCGGAAGGCCATTCAAAAACAGACGCATAAAAAGACTTAGATTAAACAGTTTATTATTCGGTGTCAAAATTTGGATCGCACCAACCACATATGTCACAACGAAACTAAACTCTCAGTTGATTGTGATGAGCATCAAAAAAGACAAAGCAACACAAAATAATATCGTAACACAAGCATGAGTATGTGTATATATACGTAGAAGTATATATATATAAATATATGTATACACACTCATAACCCAAACTCATTAGAATTAATTGTAGCGCATATTATATTGAGTAATGCACGAAATTTAGCACATATCTATTGATACCAATGGGATAATAAATACCAATATAGATGAGGTAGCTAACCCTTCTGCCAGTAGCAGGCGTGGGGTCAACCGCACCAAACATCTTTGTAGCTGTCGAAACAAAATACGTTCTTTTACTGGCAATGACTAAGCCGAAACAGTTTACAAAAGTACTGTTGCGTCAGATGGAATTTCACATTATTTCATTGGATCATGTTCTACTGGATCATGTTTTACTACCCGTCTTCTTTCAAGAATAGAAATAAAATATATAGTACAAGCCTTGTTTAAAAGATAAAAAACACAAAATTCAATAAAACTGGGATCTTGAAATGTAATTTATGCTAGGAAGAAACCATTCATATTTTCACCTCTAGATACAAGTTATTAAATAACAGATACGAATTACCCCCGAAATGCTTGCGTTCTTCCAGGAAAGTGTTTAAATATTTTTTAAATATAAATTTGAAGTTACTATTTATGTAAGGGTACACTGTAGATTTACTATATTTAACTTTTAATCATATAACAGCAAACTTCACTTTTTACTTCATTCTTATATAT
>NC_068994.1:13563800-13566074 GCF_001194135.2 Octopus bimaculoides
TATATATATATATATATATATATGCATATATAAATAGGCGTACGGATTTTTGGACAACAGTTGTTGGTTTGTTTTTTTCCACGTATCATAGCGGTTCGGCAAAAAAGACCGATGGAATAAGTACCAGACTTAAAAAATTATAATTATTGAGATCGATTTGTTCGACTATACCATTCAATGCTGTGCCTAAGCACCGCCGTAGTGCAGTGACTAAAACAAATGGATATATACGTGTGTATATGTGCATTTGTGTGGGTATGTGTATGTGTGTGTGTTCATATAAGAGACGAGCACAAATAAGATTTCAAAAAAAAGAAAAGAAAAGAAAAAGACCTGACTGAAACCTTTCAAAATCGATAGTTTATTGTACAAAATGCATTTCATTGAAGTTTCCGAAATTTTTATCGAGTTAATTCTGAATAACTTTAATGGTGGTTGGGAGAAACAGCTTGATTAGAGGTCATAAAATTATTTGGAGCATTCCGAAACATATCAAAGCTTAGAAACAGAATAGCGACCGTTGTTATTAATACCTTCAAAGAAAAAGAATCGAGAAAAGAAAAGCGAAAGGAAACATTAAAGACTAACTCCATAGAAACTCCTTAAACAATCGTTCATTATAAAATATCTTTTGTCATAACAAACCGAAACATTTAAAAATATTATTTTAAATCACCTAAAAATATAACCACCCCCACGAAACTAATAAAAAAATAATAAAAAGAGAGAGAACGAAAAACGAATAGTCATATCAATATGTTAATCCACGCTCCTAACGAAAAATATTGGACAAATTATCGTTCAGTTACTATGCAATAAATATTCATTATAATTGTCGCTGTATATCAAAAGGACGACAGGATGAACGACGGATGGGTTTATACAATAACCTAAGTTGTTCCAGATACATCAAAAGAGTTTATATTGCTAAAGTGCATATTCAACAGTTTCTTTTGACTTTCATGTTGAGTATTCACTTATGATTAGGAATCGGCAAAATATGAAACTCAGAGGTGCAACCTGCCTGATTTCAGCTTATAACCGGTTCTGTCTCCTTCAACTGAATTCTTTCTTAATAAACATCTGCATTTTTTTACACACTGTGAGTATGGATACTTTTTCTCACATATCCTCATTTTTATCTATCTATCTATCTATCTATCTATCTATCTATCTATCTATCTATCTATCTATCTATCTACACACATAAGCACAAAAACGCGCGCGAGCACACTCACACACATTGTATACAAGGTGTCGAAATTGTGATGGTCTCTGGTCGATAACTCATGTAGAGTGAACGTGCCTACGTCCTTTGTGAGTCATCCATTTTTTTCCGTATGTTGCTGTGTCGTTCTCCCGTGCAGTATTTTACCATATAATACATGCATATATGGGTAGAGGACGTCACCAACGGTGAAAATAACAGGTAGGTTGGTGGGTATATATGCATGTCTATGTAAGTCCATATAAGTGTGTGTATGTGAGAGTGTGTGTAAATAAGTTTGTATGTGTAAGCATGTTTATATGTATCTGTGTGAGCATTTCAAAGAGAACGATGTAAAAACGTTTCCGGATCAGACTCGAAATAGCTGCATGAGAAGAACAAAAAATGAATTGCACAGAAGACTTGAAAGCGTCTTTAGAGTCTCTCCTGCCAGCTGGTGTATTAGTACAGAGGAGGCTCAGCAGAAATACCCGCGCTCTTGCTCAACAGCCGCTCAGGACTATCACAGTTACTGTCGTGACTAGCAACTACTAATGGCGCGATTACTGCCACCAACGCTACCTGCATTGCCGCCACCACCACATCCACTACAACCCATACCAATGACCACCATCCACCACCACCTCCGCCACTCCCAACTGAACTATGCCGGGAACTAATGTATTCTTAACTGCGGGAATCCATAGGAAACATTTCCTCGCTACATTCGGAGCTGTTGTTTATAACAGCATGTGGACATCCTTCGAATACAGATATACAAACATACGTATGTATGTATGTATGTATGTACATGTGCATGCTAATATATATATATATATATACACACACACACACATATATATATATATATATATATGTGTGTGTGTATATATACACGACGGGCATTCTTTCAGTTTCCTTCTACCACATCCACTCACAAGGTGGACAAACACAGACAGCCATACATATACATACATACATATATATATTCATATACTTACATATATACATATATATATTCATATGCCTACATACATATATACATACATATACCTATATACATATAT
>NC_068994.1:13573272-13573886 GCF_001194135.2 Octopus bimaculoides
TATATATATATATATATATACATACATACATACATACATACATACATACATACATAAATACATACGTCGGCAGCAAATTTTGCGGAGCTCCTCCAACTGCTGTCGGCTTGTTGTAAACTTTCAGGTGTTAAAATTTATAAACTGCCTTTAACGCAGCCTATGGTACTAGTATGAGCAGCGCCTCAAACCTTTAAATGTAGACTAGTTCGTGTATATATATGTATATGTATGTATGTATGTATGTATGTATGTATGTACGTATAACTGGCATACAGACACATTCTTTCACCCGGCCTTTCTTTCTCTCTGTCTGTCTGTCTAACTACTCCGTATGTTTCTGTGTTTCTGTGTGCGCGCATGTGTTCAACAATGTAACTTTGTTTAGGTTGAGTGTGTAAGAACGTACTCTGCCTTCCTCGAAATACTTAACTACACCCGCGTCGTCGAAATTTCAACAAAGAAATAAAGTACGAACGAAAAGAGAACTATAATAATAATAATAATAATAATAATAATAAGGTGGGGGTGAAAAAGAAACAAAAAAAGCTCGGTGAGGCGACTAAATAAATAAATAAATAAAAACCATTACCTCCTGGGTATTTTACTCTCGTTTT
>NC_068994.1:13574745-13577366 GCF_001194135.2 Octopus bimaculoides
TCCCAAATCCTCGTTCTGGGTTTGAGCAGTGTGTTGTGTGTGTGTGTGTTGTGTGTGTGTGGGTATTATTAGTCAGCGTCGCGGACAACAGAGCAACAAGAAGAAGAAGAAGAAGACGAAGAAGACGAAGACGAAGAAGAAGAAGAAGAAGAAGGAGTAAGACAAGGCAGGAGGGAGGAGTGCTTCTCGCTTCAGCTCCGCTTTCTCCTGTCAAAACATTTGTGTGTGTTGTCAGTAGTTTTTTCACCTTCGGAGCCGACAGATGATCGACCAGCTCCTGAAACACACAGCAACAACAACAACAACAACAACAACAATAATAATAACAACACAGCAACAACAACAGCAACTGCAGCAGCAACAGTTACACATTTTACAATACCATCTACAACAACGCTAACAAACAATAACAACACCGAAAAATTCACACACACACACACACACACAAAAAATCCCCCAGCATCGCTAACTCCACCAACAAACTACAACACTAACATCGCCACTAATAACAGCAACCACCGCAACAACAACAGCAACAACAACAACAATAACAATTGCTACACCTTAAAACCCATCGACAATTCCAATATTGGCAATCGCAAAAGCAACAACAACTACAACAACATCGGTCACACCGACAACAACGATGACGAATGCGACGATGGTTAGGATGACAATAACTAGTAAAACACCTGAAAAAACAACTTCGTGTTTTATGCCCTCTTCACGTGGTACTACTACTACTACTACTACAACTACTACTACTACTACTACTACTACTACTACTAATACTAATAATAATATTACTACAACTGCAACGGATAATACTACTGTTACTACTATTGCTACTCCTTTGTCTGCTTCCGTCATATCGCCCCTCATTTCAACTTCAGTCACCGTACCCATCCCTTCACACGCGTTGTCGTCGTCGTCGTCATCGCCAACGCCGTCATCTTCATTACCGTTATCACCACCGTCACCGCCGCCATCATTACCATCACCAGCTTCATCGTCGTCGTCGTCGTCGTCGTCGTTGTCATCGTCATCGTCAGCACTACAACCACCACCACTATCAACATCAATATTATCGACACGGGATCAACTAGTTACTACGAAAAACAACAACAACAACAACAACAACAACAACAATGCAATGATGTCGTCGATGACTGGAATTAAACCTTCGTTCTCTGGGGCCTCCTCGCTCTCTGGCCCAACTTCCTCCGGTGGTCGCCACTTTGTTTGTCACCCGTCGGCACTGCGCTTTTTACTAGTGTTCACGTTAACCTTGGCTTTACCACAGGTCGATGCCCGCTACGGACTGGCCATGAGAATGTACAACGGTTTCAGCACGGGCCGCAATTGTCCGACCAGTTGTTCATGTATTGGAACCACTGTGGACTGTAGCTTTCGGAATCTGCAATATGTACCGAGTGATATACCCAAGGACACAAAGAGATTGTAAGTACATATTATTATTATTATTATTATTATTATTATTATTATTATTATTATTATTGTCGTTGTTGTTGTTGTTGTTATTATTATTATTATTATTATTATTATTGAGAGAGCAGCGCATGCCATCAAAGTGAGACTGAAGTACAAATATACGAAACCCAAATAGACCCATCATGACTACCCGTCTGATAAGGGTACATCAAGCTCATACATCATACATATACATCATACACATACATCATACACAACCATATGTGCGCGACATAGTTATTTAGAATTCCGCCGAGGTCGACTTTGCCTTTCCTCCCTTCGGGATCGATAAATAAAGTACCAGTCAAGTACTGGGATCGATGTGATCAACTTACTCCCTCCCGCAAAATTTCAGGCCTTGTGCCTACAGTAGAAAGCATTATTATTATCATCATTATTATTATTATTATTTTTATTATTATTATTATTATTATTATTATTATTATTATTATTCCTTTTAAATGTTCACTTGTTTCGTATTGGGGTGCGTGGCCTGATGGTTAGAAGTGCTGGACTAACGAACGTTAGGACGTAGATTTCGATTCTCATGTCGGGGTGGCATGTCGTGTCCTTGAGCAAGCACCAAGTATACTCGACTGAAATTTAATTTAATCATCGGTGTTATTTGTGAATTAACCCTCCGGTGAACTGTCGCCCCGTCCAGGAAGGTGGTTGTCCCACACCCTAAACGGTTTGAAATCGACGAATGTCCTCCAGCCTCCAGGACCTGTGAGCTAGAGGCAGGTTTTGGTATCAAGCATTGCACTAGGGACATACATATCGACCTCCCTATCACCACCACCACCACCACCACCACTGCTCATTTTTCATCGATATCTATATACCGAAATGCTAAATCAGCGTTTTTGACAGAAGCAGGTAAATTATGCAGGTTTCTATTGGTAAGCATAAATACAGGAAGATACTCACAGATACACATCTGTGACAGGTTTCTGTACAGTTTCTGCGCACCATACCTAAACCCGATATTAAAGTAGAAAAATAAGTTTCAACGTGTTGTGGGATCGAACCAAGAGTAACATGCCTGTAAACTGAACTTATTAACAACACGGCTTTGCTAGGTTTATATATAGGTATTAATGAATGTAATGTATGTATGCATATATATA
>NC_068994.1:13578263-13578661 GCF_001194135.2 Octopus bimaculoides
ATATATATATATATAACTGCCTGAAACTGTAGGGACATCTGTTAACTTAACTGAAGAAAGAAAGCCACGAATGATCCGTCCTTTTTTTTTCCTGGCCCTCTAATAGTTGTTTTTCCTGTCCACCTTTTATCGTCTATCTGTTCGGATCTTTTATTGTCCTCTATTGCGTTTTTGTTCCCTTTTATAACTATATATATACTCCTTATATATTCATACATGTGCATATATATTCCAACATATATACATGTATCTATGTATTCTATGTGTGTTTGTGTGTGTTTGTGTGTACATGTATATATATATGTGTGTGTATGTATGTATCTATATATATATATATATATATATGAATGTATATATATGTATATATATATATGTATAAATATATATGTATGTATATA
>NC_068994.1:13580300-13580607 GCF_001194135.2 Octopus bimaculoides
TATATACATATACATATTCATATATACATATACAAACATACCCATAGGCGGAATTCTATTTGTCCTGCTTATTCTAGCAAGCATATACATGTACACGCACTTACGCACACATGCCTCTAAGTATATTTATGTCATACGTGTGTGTGTGTACATCGATACATATATGTGTCTATGCATACATACATACGTACATACATGGGTTATAACGAAAGAATGCCATGTATATACATACATATATACACGCATACATATATAAACACATAGATATATACACATATATCTCTATTATAACCTATATATATATATA
>NC_068994.1:13580707-13581557 GCF_001194135.2 Octopus bimaculoides
GCAGCTCTGTGTGCCTTGGGTGTGATCTGTGGTTTGTTGTGATGCTCTTATTTTACTGTATTGAAAGTGTTTTACGTAGGATGTGTGTGGTGCCTAGCAGTGCTATTTTTTGTATGTTATATATACTTGTTAGTCCTGATGTTTTTGTCATGTAATTGTCTGAATATTTTTTTTATCATACCTAATGCACCTACTGTGATAGGAATTGTTTCTGTTTTTAGACTCCACATTCGAGTTACATCTATTTCCATGTCTTTTTATTTTGAAAGTTTCGCCGTTTCTTTTACAGAAATATTGTCATCTGTTGGTATTGATACATCGATTAGAAAGCATTTTTTTTTCTTGATGATCTCTGACAACTATATCCGGCTTATTGGCCTTAATTTCTCTATCTGTGTGTATTGGCATATCCCATAGTATGGTTGCTTTCTCATTTTCTGTGACCTTTTCTGGCATGTGCCTATACCATTTTTCTGTTGTTATTCTATAGTGTTGGCATAGCTTCCAGTGTATATGGATCCCAACTCTGTCGTGTCTGTGAATATATTCCTTCTTAGCCAGGACTAGGCAACCAGAGACAATATAATTTATTATTTCTTCTCCATCTCCATATATTCTGCAGTTACTTGTATTTCTTTTCATTACGTTTTTTCTTTTTTTTTTTTTCTTTTTTGTAATTTCTAGTGGGGAGGGTTTGTTCTCGTGCTGCAATTAAAAATCCTTCGGTCTCTGCATCGAGTCCTGAGCTTCTCAGCCATTGTTGAGATTTTTTGCTTTGTCTATTTTTTCTGTTTATTATTATTATTATTATTATTATTATTATTATTATTATTATTATTATTATTATTAT
>NC_068994.1:13581899-13584516 GCF_001194135.2 Octopus bimaculoides
ATTATTATTATTATTATTATTATTATTATTCTTTCGGTGAGCTGGCTGATAGTTATCGCGCCGGGGAAAATGCTTAGCGGGATTTCGTCCGTTTTTACGTTCTGAGCTCAAATACTGCCGAGGATGACTTTGCCTTTCAACCTTTCGGGGGCGATAAAATAAGTACCAGTCGAACACTGGTATCGAAATAATCCACTTACCCCTATTCCTGAAACTGCTGGCCTTGTTCGAAAAGGTCTGAAACCATTATTATAAGTGTGGTGGGTATGCTTGTGTCTGATCGTGATCTGATACAACTAGCGTCAAATGACGTGAGAGGTGAGAGTAAGCGAGAAACAGTAGCAATGCGAAAGAGGAGAAGTAAGAGAGGAAAAACTGATTGAGAGTGAATGTAATGTATGAAAAAAAGAGTGCAAGGAAGAAGTGAGATTGTGTGTTGACAGCAAGGTACAGTATAACAGTAGGGTTAACGGCAAGTTTCAGGCGAGCTATTTATTATCTGACAATGACTTGCCAATTTAGTTTTAATACGTTCCAGCAGACTCGAATACAAATATGCTAATCGTTGCTGTGTTCGTCACAGGAGAACATCTCCTTTATAACAAATAAGTCTTCATAGTACACTCCGTTTATTAGGGATTTCTGGACACCGGTGTTCCGACATGTGTCTCACCAGACCAATGAATCAAACAAGAGACGGTGATCTTGTTTATAATTTCGGCTCACATTGTGTTCGTTAGTCCCTGTTAATATCATCCAATCTAAACAGTCATATGCTCCGTGGGCAGGCAGCGAGAATCAAAACGATGGCTTCTATATTTATTCTTAATACGTTACGACAGAACGTGAATATGTTAATCACTATTGTGTTAGTCACAAGACAACAGCTTCGGCTTAACGACGAATATGTGTTCATAATTTACTCGTTTCATTTGTAGAAGGGATTCTGAGATGTTGAGAAAAAAGCAAAATAGGTTAAAGAAACACGTCTCCGATAGAAATTCCAGTGATTTCCTTAACGAAATGCAAGTAAATTAAACCCTCTAAATAGAATTTGTATCTATATAATTTCTCTTACTTCATCATAGTAGTAGATTAACTTAACCCTTTTACTGCGGAAATCAGATAGAGTCACTCAAAATTTTATTACGTTTAACTGTGGAAAGCACTTTTGTATACCAATCTATCTCTTGTTGGTGAATGTCATGCTTGAAACTTTTTTATGTTCAACATAAATAACTGTTAAGTGTAATGTGGCAACGTGACTTGCAGAAGACACGAATTCTATTCTTTTGGTAGATGTTTAACATCATTAATGGAAGAATTTAATTTCGCAGCGAAAGGGTTAAAATGTTTAACACCTATTTATCTTCCATCTTTTTTATCGTCAGTCCCCCACCACTCTCGTACGAGAAACTTTGGTCTCTCAGAGAGGACACAACAACAAAATGGTTAAAAACTCATTGTGATCAGCCAAGCATGAAAAGAAAAGAATGAATAAAGAAAAAAAAACGCATTTTCAATGCTGTTTGGTGTGAATGGTAAACGTGTGACGACGTTCGTACTTAGTCGGCTGCTATTGAAAAAAAAACAAAAAAAAAAACGTTTTTTTTGTTTCGTAATTTTTTCTATCACTGAAACACGAGAGGAAAACTACAATTATGAGAAGTTGTTTTGGCAACCTGTAGAGAGTTGATTAGATTAATTAGTTTAATTAATGGTTCTAAAGAGAAAGAAGACATCAAGACTCATTGATATAACGTTGACAATTTCGTATTTAAAAATAGTTTGTCATGAATCGAAAGACGTAAAAAAATGTGAAAAGAAAGAGAAGAAATCAAGATTTGAAGGTCGTCTCTTTAAGAATAACAATGTCAGGATTTAATCTTGGAAAGAGAAGATATTTAGAATGGACATTGTTCTGTAGTGGTTTTGTGTGAGAAGCATGAAAGCATTTGGTACTTATTACACCAATAATACTTATCTGCTGAGGGCGCCTGGCCTGGCCTGGCCTGTCCTGGCATGGTAGTTAGGGTGTTTCACTTACGAACGCCAGATCGTGGTTTCGATTCCAGGGTCGTGCACTACGTTGTTTTTGAGCTAAACACTTCATCTCACATTACTCTGCATTTCGACTTCTGATGTGTGGCAGACCGTACACCCGTACAGGTAATGTCGATTTAATTGAGAGACTGAGCTAATGTGCAACACGGAAATTTGATCATCCCCATTAACAAATCATCTGTGATGATTGCAAAGCAGTCGTTCTTGGACCCGAGACGACCATTACTTTACTTAGTACGTATTTACTGGTGTTTTTGCTGTTGTTGAACTCCCAGGTTTCCCAGATCAAGATTTATGATCAAAGACATCCCAGCCGTGAGTATCCCGTCTCTTTAGGGAGTATGTCATCCGCGCTTATACAAAAAATATAATATACAGGAAATCTTTAGTCGAGCAAATCGACCCCAGGACTTATTCTTTGGAAGCCTAATACTTATGCTATCGGTCTCTTGTGCCGAACCGCTAATATTACGGGGACGTTAACACGCCAGCATCGGTTGTCAAGCGATGTTGGGGGGACAAACATAGACACACACACACACACACACACACA
>NC_068994.1:13584746-13585614 GCF_001194135.2 Octopus bimaculoides
ATATATGCATATATACGACGGGCTTCTTTCAGTTTCTGTCTACCAAATCCACTCACAAAGCTTTGGTCGGCCCGTAGCTATAGTAGAAGACACTTGCCCAAGGTGCCACACAGTGGGACTGAACCCAGAACCATGTGGTTGGTAAGCAAGCTACTTACCACACAGCCGTTTCGCAAGTATTGCAGACCTTATCAGTTTGATTCGTGTTTTATGTTAAAGCCATCGTAGATTCGAAAAATCAAAAGCGCCCTTTAGTTATATACAAACAATGCGGACGACAGTAAACATTGAGAGAGGCGAGTAGTCTAGTTTGGCCCTGTGCCGCTTCTGCCACAGCAGAACTACAATTTTGGGTGAATGATATCATATCGGTAAGGAAGGTGAAGGAGATAGAAATTAAGAAAGGTAAATGTCGATGATTTCAGTGAAATAATAAAGATATTGGTTTGGTTCTGTGTCTGGATGACATGGAAGTGCGCAAATGGTATAGGAATTCTATCGTTAGAAAGCGCCTACAATGACATAACCATGCATATGAACACAGCCAGTTTATAGACACACAAACGTACGCTTGTGCGCGAACATGTGTGTAATGTGCATATGTATGGTTATATATGTATGCATATGTGCATGTCTATATATCATACACTTTCTTATAAATGCGTTTAATTACATGCATATAGATATATACACTCATCTGCATGTGCATATATATATATATATGTATACACATACACATATAATATATACATATATGTTTGTGTATTTATGTGTATATATATGTCTGTGTTTGTATGTATGTATATATAAATGATACATAATATATAAATATACATATATATATTACATATATATATATATATATATA
>NC_068994.1:13586255-13587988 GCF_001194135.2 Octopus bimaculoides
GTGTAATACATTTATTGCATAAAATGTTGCTGTGTTGCAAGGCTAGCCGATGGTTGGTTGGTTGGTTGGTTGGATGGTTAGCTAAGTCATTGATAACAAAGAACAGAAAGAAAAAGGAGGGGAAAAAAGAAGAAAAGAAAAAAGAAAATTAAAGAAAAGAAGAAACAATGAAAGAACTGAAGAGCAAATAAAAACCTGCTTTAAGTCGCTTATCTTCTGTCTGTCTATCTATCTATCTATCTATCTATCTATCTATCTATCTATCTATCTATCTATCTATCTACATCTCTCTCTTTCTCTCTCTCTCTCTCTATATATATATATATGTATATATATATGCAGATTTACAGGCACACACATATGTGCGTGCGCGCGTGTATGTGTAAATAAGCTACTGAATAACAACAAAACTTGCGATAGACTATTATTATTTCAATCTGTCTCTGTGTGTGTAGTGTGGTGCAATGCAATGTAGTGTTTACGCATGATGTGAAGTATTTAAGTTTAGTGGGAGAGTTCTTCGACTAATTAAGAGGCATATATTTTACATTTCTCTATTTATGTATGTATGTATGTATGTGTGTGTATGTATGTCTGTATGTATGTATATATGTGTGTGTGTGTTTGTGTATGAATGTATGTGTGTGGGTATGAATGTATGTATGTACATATGTACTTTTGTGTGCATGTATATATTTTTGTATATGTGTGTGTATGCCTGTCTGTCTGTATGTATGTATGTATAAATAGAGTGAGAGAGAGAGAGAGAGAGAGAGAGAGTGTGTGTGTGTGTGTGTGTATGCGAGCGCGTGCACAATAAAATGACAGAGGGAGTGAGAGAAATTTCTGGGTGTTCCTGCTTTTAAATAGGAGCATTCATTCATTGAATACAAGTGATAAGGAGAAAATATATAATCCGTTAGAGATAATACATCACTTTCGTTCTAAGTTTATACCATGCAACCATCAGACGATTACAAACCGAACTGGTTAATACTTGTGATGTGTAATGAAGTTTTATTACACTAAGTTTTCGTATCACATTTGGAGAAAGAAAGAATTTGCAAGAAGCATAACTCGTTATATGTTATAAACAATTTTAGCTGTAAATTAAATCAGATATCTTCACTAAATGTCGACACTTCAATAACTAGATTCTGAAAGACTGTAATTACTATCTAACAGAATAGAGTCAATAGTTGACTATTTATCAGGTAAAATTACGCATTCTATGAGTGCTAAAATTTCGCATTATCGAATTGGGTAAACAAAGAGTCATTTGTATTACTAATGTTATTAGACTATAACGTTTGCATATCATTGTTTGTCGATTCGCGAAACTTAATGTTCGTGTTGTTTAAGTGTTTCCTACTAATTAGACTAATCTCGAGTTTTGAGGGATAAAGTAATTGCATTTAGGATTGGAAGTAAAATTCTCCTTGGGTTTTAATGTTTGCATGTATGTAGGTCTGCCATTCTGTCTGTCAGTCTGTCTGTCTGTCTGTCTGTCTGTCTGTCTCTCTGTTTCTATATATATATATATATATGTGTGTGTGTGTGTGTGTGTATACTTACATATACATATGTGTGTGTACGATGTAGGTGTGTGTATTTATTTAACACCTTGTTGCTTTTTTCTCCTGTGTCTCTCTTACGCCACTCACATTCATGAATGCATACATTCACACACTTGCACACACACACACACACACACACACACACACACACACACA
>NC_068994.1:13587998-13590769 GCF_001194135.2 Octopus bimaculoides
CATACACACACACACACACACACACATACACACATATATATATACATACATATTTGTATTCATGCGAATGTATAATGTACGTACATATGAATTAATTTTTGTTAAGTGGGAACACGCTCATGTGTGTGTTCGCGCGCATGTATTCGTAACTACGTGCATGCATGGGTATGCATGTACGTTGTTGTTGTAGTTTGGCACTGGTAGCAAAGCTGAAGCACCATATCCATAACCAAAAGTTTTCTGGGAAGGGTCGTTCGGATAGAGCCCTCAAACACCTACTCCATAGGCTCCTGGCCCTATGAGAAGCAACTATTACCGTACTGGATTCATAAGTGTAACCAATTGAGACTGTGGATATTTCCCCAAAATCACGCCCATGATCTGCCTCCAGATCTCCTACCTGTTGACCAGGCTTCAAGAATTCCTCTTGCGATCGTTTGCGGCTGCATTTTTACCATATATTCGTAGTACTGGAACCGTGGTCTCTTCGAAAACTGAATCATCCAATACTTCATTTCTTTTGTTTTTGTTATGTCCTGCTTTTTTCTTTTCTTTTTAAGAAAGTAAGATTTAACAATTCTCCCCACTGGAGAGTTAACGATTAGAGGTTTGGCTGTTGTTTCTAGCATATTCATTAACCATACAGAGCCACCTTCTTTGGCTTCTTAATAATGGTGTTGTTATCTTTAGTGCTATGCTTAATGTTTGTTTTGATTTCTTATCTGGCTTGTTTGTTTTTCTTTTGTTTGTTTAATGTAATATATGGTGCATTGTATGTGTCGAATGTGTATGTGTATGTTTGTGTATGTGTGTGTGTGTCATGCATATGTGTTTGTGTGTTTTATGTGTGCTTGTTATTTGTGCTTACGTAACGCAAGGCCTCTCCTTGCATTTGCGATTATTATGACTGCCTGGCCTATTGAGGATTATCGCTATTACGATGTGGGGGAAATAGTGGTAATGATGATTATGATGATAATATATTATGCTAATGAGGATGACGACGAAGACGACGACGATTACTAAGACGACGATGGCGACGACGACGACGACGACGATGATAAATTATTGCATTTATTTGCCGCGAATACAGAGTAATGTGGATATTGCGGAGTGAACGAGGGGTTTACCTTAAAATTAGATGAAGAGGAACAGTAGACAAAATGATATACATATTATACAAATGTGCGATAGAGTCCTCAGAGAGAACAACCGCCATCTTAGACTAATCAAAGGACCCCGCAGATCCAGGATTATCTTCACTAACAAGAGCTAATATCGTCTCCTAGTTGATCCCAGCTCTTGAAATAATTGTCAAATGCCTGCGTCTATTGTTAAATGGTTATTGTAATTAAAACAAGTGGCTAGTGGGCCCCAAACGTGATCAAGATAATATAATGATATAACAATTATAGTATTATCGTCTGCTTAATGTTATTAGTTGGTTAAGTTATCTAAAAGGCTCCATTCGAAAGCGATCAGAACAAGCAGTTTATAATGTTTAGCGAAGGAAACCCATTCCGGTCAACAGATGATAGCGTTGGCTCGTTTATTTATTCGGGCCATATTTACTACTGTCACTCATTTTTTAAACATAATTTACAATTGGCGAGTTCTCATTTCTTCACCTTCACCTTGCTTTCCAAGTGGACTAATTTGAGAAAATCGTGGAGAGTTTGATCGAAGCGGAAAGTGTCAGTTTTGAGGTCTTTTAGTCGCGTCCTCACACAGATTCTTTCGTGAGAGAGCAGGAAACATCCTTTCCCTCTCGACTAAAAACTTGTTTCTGATTTTACTCCCCACATTCTGGTTATCTCTATTTTCAGATCTTTATATTTAGATCATTTCTCCATCGTCAGTTCAGGATGATACATCCTTCAGGAAGCAAGTCCTCTCCTTGTACATTTTGAAAAGAACAATATTTGGTCGATTTACCTTAATATATATGTCAGTCTACATTGACAGAATATAGTTACCTTGAAGTTCTATCAGATCTTGTCTGGAATATGATTACACAATCTCTTTTTGTTCGGATCGCATATTGCTAGCATGATTTCTAGACTACAAAGGCACCTCCAACTCATTCATGCTTATTCCTTAACCGTAGCAAAGCAACCGGAGACAATGTAACGGATGATTTCTTCTTTCTCACATATCCTGCGCTTTCTGCTCCGTTAAATACCTTCGGTAGTTTTTGGTACGGGAGCTTTGATCTGGGTCCGCAATGAAAAATCCTCCAGGTTAAGCTGTAAGTTCATGAATATGCTAGAAACAACAGCCAAACCTCTAATCGTTAAATCTCCAGTAGGGAGAATTTTTTCTTTATATAATTACCCTCTGTTCAGTTTTCTCAGGTTTTCATCGTATTGGGGTCATCTGCCATCGATATAGCATGGCATTCCGTTGGCCCATTTTCAGCTTAGATTTTAGATTTATTTTGCATTTTTTTCGTCATTGTTTCTCCCTTCTCTCAGTTTTTTTTTGTCATTTTAGCCTATCTCTCTCTTTTCCCTTTCCCCCTCTCTCTCTCTCTTCCTCTCTTGGTCTCTCACAGAAACCATAAGGAACTTGTTTTTATTATTTTGGCTGTGTTGCCAAGAAACATCCTTTGCAACCACTTCCCTTTCGGATTCAGTCCCACAGCGTGGAACCTTGACCAACAATCTTCTATTATTTTCCCGGGCTGACCAATGTCTTATGGACGGAAAGTGTGTCGAAACCTGTCGTGTGTGTGCATGTGTTTATATATATATATATATATATATATATAT
>NC_068994.1:13591411-13591879 GCF_001194135.2 Octopus bimaculoides
TATATATGTGTGTATATATATATATGAATGTGTGTGTATACATACATACACACACAAACACACAGATATGGATATATAGATATGTGTGTATGTATAGTTATGCGCACAGACGCAAACAGACACAAACATATATACATATATGCATATATATATATTAATATATGCGTATGTGTATGGAACATATGTATATAAATGTACGTACATAGATGTACGACCATACACATATATGTGTGTGTATGCATGTATGCATGTTCATACATACATACATACATACATACATACATACATACATACATAAGTATTGTAGAGTAAGAAATGGAGGGAGACTTGAGCTGGAACATAAAGCGGCAGGCAATTGTTATTCTCTGGCTGCCATGACATATCAGGCAGATCGGAATGTCTTAATTGGTAAATAGGGTTACACACGTATACATGAATACGCGCAAACGCACACACACACACACACAC
>NC_068994.1:13591889-13592138 GCF_001194135.2 Octopus bimaculoides
TGTATATATATATACTATACATACATACATTCATATATAATATGTGACTACATGTATGTATATATAAGTCTGTATGTATGTACACGTCCATATATATACATACTTACATGAAATTTTAAACACATACACACACTCTGACAACCACACACATGCATGCTTATGTATGTGTGTGTTTGTATGTGTGTCTGTTTATGTGTGTGTGTGTGTGTGTGTGTGTGTGTGTGTGTGTGTGTGTGTGTGTGTGTGTGT
>NC_068994.1:13592153-13594580 GCF_001194135.2 Octopus bimaculoides
CGTTTTTCTGTTTTTTCATTTTTTACTCAGTTTATGACCGAAAAAAAGAACAAAAGATAAAACGGAATACGGTTCTTCCCGGGTTATAAAGATTCATGGCGTATATATTCTCCACCTGGACGGGACGTTAGTCTGTCGTAGGATTACTCACTTTTACCAACTGAGTGAACTGGAACAAGTTGAAATTAAGTGTTTTGTTCAAAGACACAACACATTGCTCGGTCCAGGAATCGAAACCACAGTCTTACGATAATCGTTTCAAATTTTGCTACAAGGGCAGCAATTTTTAGAGAGGAGATAAGACGATTACATCGACCTCCAGTGTTTCACTGGTACTTAATTTATCGACCCCGAAAGGATGAAAGGCAAAGTCGACTTCGGCGGAATTTGAACTCAGAACGTAACGGCAGACGAAATACCGCTAAGCATTTCGCCCGGCGTTCCAACGATTCTGCCAGCTCACCGCCTTAAACAATCTTAAGATGTGTCCAACGACCTTAATCAGAAAGCTATGTTCCAAAGTCGCCATAGCATTTCTGTCAGAGACTGGACTTCGATTTGTGACCAGATGTTTCGGCTTTGCTTATGGCTACCAAATTCTAGGGAGTAGTTATCAGATCTTTTTGATGAATGTCACCTGCGATATCCTAGGTCCCTATCCAGAGGAGGTGGAATCAGGGCTTATCTATCAGACTGCTTGACGCCATTAACAATCTGGGTCGAGAAATCTTTGTAAGCCTCACTGTGGGCTTATTCAAATTTATTGATATGTATACGCATACGTAAACATACGCATGATATACATACATATACATACACGCATAGCTATGGGTGTACGTTTGCAATATGAATACGTGTGTGTGTGTGTGTGCGTATACAAATATATGTATGTATATCTATGTATAAGTATGAATGTATATTATACAGACACACACACACATGTATAATTTATATATAGATGCATTTATAAATACAAGTATACATAAACGCAAACAAACACACATATGCACATGTACTTATATGCGCGTATATGTATGTGTACATGTGCATATTATATATGTGTGAGTATGTATATATATGTATTATAAATAAACATATATGCTTTTGTGTATAAATTTGCATGTGTATACACATATATACATACACACATTTTTATATACATACATATATATATACGTGTGTGTGTGTGTATGTATATACTCACATATACAAACTATGTTTCTTTCTCAACAGGCGTTTTTTTTTTATCATATGAGCTATTAATTTTGCAAACGCTTTGGTCCGTTCTGTAACAGTTTAAACAAATCACACATCGCTCAATATCTTAAATTCGGCCATTTTGATCGATGTACCTGATTCACCGTAAATTATCCCAAACATTTTTCTTTTCTTTCTTTCGTTTTTTCTTCCCTTTCACAACACCATTTCCATTCTCCCTATATTTTACTCTATCCATTTAGCTATCATCATATATTACGTAACATATTTTCAGACGTTACACTTTGCAGTTTGATAATGTGAAAGATGAAACGAGGGTTATAATAATCCTCAATCTTTTCAGCTTTACAAATGTTTTTTGTATTATTCTCATATTACTCTTATATTACTCTTTCCTACCATTGAGTTCTTTATATTCCCAGTTGTCAGTTCTCTTGTACAATAAGTTTATTCTTAAAGTATTCTATTTATATATCTGTGTGTATGCGTATGCGTGTGTACGCGTATGAGGTTATGTATACGTGTGTCTATATGTTTATATGTTTGCATGTGTGTGAAAGTGTAAACAGAAAGGTAATCAAAGCCACTTTAACAGTGCAAAAGTTTGGAGGAAAAAAAATAAATTACATTCTGTTTCGTCTTTGACAATCCCCAAATCATGGGCAAAATTTTGAAACGATAAGTAAATTGTAAACTAGTCGAAAACCACATGTGTGTGTGTGTGTGTGCATGTTTGTGTGTGTGTGTGTGTGTGTGTGTGTGTGTGCGTGCGTATGTGTGTGTTTCTAAGTGTGTCTACGTATGTATAAGTCTGCTTATGTATATACGTGTATGTGAGCATGTTGTGTGTCTGTTATGTTCGAGTGAATTCTGTAAGTCTCCAAAGTATGTAGGAAGTTTAAATTTCATTCTGTCCTACGTTAGAAATATATATATATGTGTATGTATGTATGTATGTATGTATATGGGTATATATTTCTGAACATATATATGTATATATACATCGAGAGAGAGAGAGAGGGGGGGATACAGAAATATATATATATACATACACATACTTACATACACATATATACATATACATATACCTCCCTGTTATACGTTTCTCGTCTCCCGCTTTCTGTGTCTGTCTTCTGTCCTCTCGATCCCGCCCCCGTATGAACATATATATATATATACATTTATATATATATATATATATATATATAT
>NC_068994.1:13595066-13595898 GCF_001194135.2 Octopus bimaculoides
ATATATATATATATATATATATATATATATATATATATATATATATACGCACACACACACATATATATACAGACATGTCTATGCATATGGGTATATAAATATAAATATATGTGTGTGTGTGTTTATTTATAGATATAGTTATACATATTCATGTATTTATATACATATAATGTGTTAATATATACATATGTATGTACTTACATACGTACAAACATATATACATACATACATACATACATACATACACGCATACATACATACATACATACATACGTGCATGCATACATACATACATACAATCTTACATGTTTAACATCCTTTCTTCTAAGACATACAAGAAGCCAACCAAGAAACAAAAAGAACAAAAATAAACCAAAGAAAAAAAAAAACCCTTTACCAAATGAAATAAATAAATAAAAAAAACAACACTATTCTGCTCACCAAAGTCCCATAAGATATACATTCCAATAGAAAACCTCAATGTAACTTAAACAAAACATTTTTTCGTAGGTTTGGGGGGCTGGGTATGTTTAGAAGGGAGCTAAGCGTTATTGTAAGGTTTAGTTAAGACACGGAATCCTACTGGCTCCCGTTTTGTTCCCTAACCCCCACTTCATTCCCTCATTCATTTTATGTCCGCTCGTCTGTCTGTCTGTCTGTTTGTTTGTCTGTCTGTCTGTTTGTTTGTCTGTCTGTCGTTTTGGTTTGTTTTTTTGATTTTGATTTTTGTTTTTTGTTGTTTTTTTGTTGTTGCTATTTTTTTCTTTGTTGCAAGCGACCCTTCCTCTCCGTCTGCCCTGTTTCTATATTGTGTGTGTGTGTGTATATATAT
>NC_068994.1:13596082-13603161 GCF_001194135.2 Octopus bimaculoides
TGTGTGTCTGTGTGCGTACTGTGTTTTGGAAGTGGAAGCGTTGCGTGTCTTTTCTTGAGTTTTGAAATATTTCAGCACGATATTTTGGCCATCATCTATCAGTGTGTGCCTGTGCGCGCGTGCGTGCCTGCGTATGTGTGTGTGTGTGTGTGTGTGTATGTGTGTTTGTGTGTGTATGTGTGTGTGTGTGTGTACGTGTGTGTGTGTTATCCATGCAATATTTATGCATTCTTTAGTGGAGAAATTTATAAAACTAGGTTTCTGTTGTAAGCATACGTACATGTATACACACACACACGCACAACACAAACATGCACGTGTGTGTAATGTATATATATATGTACATGTGCGTGATGTATATATATATGTGTGTGTGTGTGTGTGTGTGTGTATGCGTGCGCGTGTGTGTATGTTTATATAAATATATATATATACATCTACATGTGAAGTGACTGTGAGCACAAGTTGCTACGCACTCCAGCCCACGATCTGCAAGACTTCTTAATGATGCAGACACACGTATAAACACATACACACACGCACGCACGCACGCACACATACATGCTCACATGCGTATATACGCTCATACATACACAAACCAGCATACATATGAAGCGTACAGGTTCGCAGATAAGAGATTTTAAATACATTAAAACAGTTAACGTTGACCGAATAAAATATTCAACACATGTCTTTAAGTCTAATATTCATTGCAATTTTGTTAGCAATAACATCGTTGTTTCGCCAGCGGTGGATTAATCTAACTGAATAAACTTCCTACTTAGAAGTCTCTGGCAACAATTCATATACTGATCGGGGGCCGATTTCCAGCTGCACGGTACTTAGTATTAGGCGTCCTAGTGAGATGGTATTTTCCAGGATAACGTGATGGACTGCGTAGTAGCTTGAAATCAAAGCCTCTTTGTTAAAAATGAGGCTGTCTCTATGAAAATGGTCAGCTGATTCCTCTCTATTCATGCTGTAGGGTGGGGGTATTTTAATAAACATTTGTTAATATATTTGCATTTTCCCTACATTTCCTTCACACGTTGGTTCAGGCTTCAGCGTAGTTTGATGTATCAGAAAGATGTAATCTGTGTCTGGCTGAAAAAAAGGATTATTTCGATGCGTCCTTTCAAAATATTGAACAAAACAAAAAACAAAAAAAAATGCAACTAGAAATTCTGTATAAATGCAGATAGAAGAATGTGTAGAAGACCTTCTGTTCTTTCAGGTTATGAGCTGACCTCTTGTTTCCACCAATTATTCTGCCTATATATCTGTGCACACCTTTGAATGTAATGTATGCCAGAAGGTTTACAAATCAAATGGAAGCCTCAAAAGACACTTTTAGATTCATAAAGATCAGAACTTATCTGCAGCTGTTGGTGGTCCAAATCGAATATGCAATATATGTGGGTGTCTTTTCAGAACATTATCTGGTTTAAAAAGCCACATCAGATGCCATGATTGTTCGAAGGTGTAGGTACAGGAGGTGGTCAAACTCTGCATAAGAAGTAGACAACCACCATATATATATATTTATCTTTTCCTATCATCCCTCCGGGAGGTAGATTGCATAAAGTACCACTCAAGTACTGTAATTCATTCCATCGACTAACAATCCTCCCCTCAAAAATGCTGGCCTCGTGCTTAAGTCGGAAACCAACATTTTCCTATTGTTGCTGCTACTACGCCCACTACTGCTGCTGTTATTGCTACTGTTGTTGTTGTTGTTACCGTTGCTCTACTTTCTTCATTTCCCTTGCTGTTGCTGCTGCTGCTGCTACTGCTGCTGCTGTTGTTGTTGTCATTCTTGAAGTCATTTTTGATTATTATATATCTGTTCCGTTTTATATTCTGTTGTCGGTGATGATATTAAATCTTATTGTTATTATCGTTGCCGCCATTTTTTTTTCTTTCGTAGCTGCAGCAGTTGTTGTTTTGTTTCTGCCTTTGAGTGTTGTTCTGTCGTTATTCTTTGCTGCAGAGGCGCAATGGTCCAGCGGACTCGCGGTTTCGATTCCCAGACCGGGCGTTGTGAGTGTTTATTGAGCGAAAACACCTAAAAAAGCTCCACGAGGCTCCGGCAGGGGATGGTGGCGAACCCTGCTGTACTCTTCCACCACAACTTTCTCTCACTCTTACTTCCTGTTTCTGTTGTGCCTGTAATTCAAAGGGTCAGCCTTGTCACACTGCGTCACGCTGAATATCCCCGAGAACTACGTTAAGGGTACACGTGTCTGTGGAGTGCTCAGCCATTTGTACGTTTATTTCACGAGCAGGCTGTTCCGTTGATCGGATCAACTGGAACCCTCGACGTCGTAAGCGACGGAGTGCCATAGTATAGTAGTATTCTTTGCTGCTCTCGTTTGTTTTTATTATTGTCGTTCTTATTTAAAACGACAACCGCCATTGTTGAAGCTGATATCTCAATCATTGTCGTTTTTGTTGCCATTTTTGTTCCTGTTATTGTTGATGATGGTGTTGTTCGTATTGCAGACGACGTTGATTTTTATTTCTATCGGAATTGTTGTTGTTATTGCTTTCGCTGCTGCTGCTGCTGCTGATGATGATGATGATGTCGCTCTTATTGCAGACGTTGGTGTTACATTTTCAGTATTGTTGCAGTTGTTTTCATTAATGCTGTTGTAGTTGTTGTTGTTGTTGTTGCTATTGTCTCTGTTGTCGCTGTTGTTGCTGCTGCTATTATACTTTACTTATTCTTACATTATTATTCTTGATTATTATTGGTCTAGGACCCTGACGAAGTTTTTGTAATTAACCTCATCCTTTACCTCTCCCTTCTCTTTTCCGCCTCCTACTCCAATCATCATCATGACAACTTTAACAACAACAACAACAATAATATCCATAATAACAACAACATCGATCTACTGCATAGTAATAATAATAATCATTATTATTATTATTATTATAATTTTCTTCTTTCTTCAAATTTTCTTCCATTTCTCGCCGAGTGTTTTCCGTACACCTAGGCCAGAGAAACTCGTTGTATGCATTCCCAGTTCACACACGCAAATTCACAGGTAAAACATGTATTTAAGAAAAAAAAAAGTTCATGAATGGATGTTGTTTTCACGGCGATAATGCTCTTCTCAGTACATGAGTCGTTCCAGTTAGCACGATTTTTTGCACTTCTGCATTAAGTTGTGAGCTGGCGGAATCGTCGGCATGATAGACCACTGACGACTACATAAAATTTTTTTTTTCTCCTTGTTTTTCTCCTTATTCTTTCTGTAGCTCGAAACGTTAAAGACTTTCTCTATTCCCGAGCGTTAAACTAATACATCCTTTTGTTGTTTACACCACCTGTCCTTGTCTGTTGTTTTTTTTCGTAAATTCTCCCATATATATATATATATATATATAATTTGTGTCTGTGCGTGTGTATAGATGGATAGATAGGTAAAGAGAGAGAGAGAGGGGGAGAGAGAGAGAAATAAATGCTCATCAGAATTATCATCATCATCATCATCATCATCATCATCATCACTACCATCACTCACCACTTGCACCACAGCTGCAACCACCTTCAAATCGTCCTCGCTCGGCCTACTTTTTTGCGTCTCTCTTGCTTACACCCCCACCCAACTCCAACACCAACACCAACCCCCAACCCTACCCACACAGTACAACACCACAACACAACACACCACTACATTACAACACTACGCCATACAACGTTACACCACGCCGCGGCCAGGGTCTGCTTCGTGAGAAACACGGTTGTAAAATGAAAGCCATCTGTGCAGTTGATCGTTTTGCCGTACAGTATGCGTGTCTGTGTGTGCGCGCGCGCGCACGCATGCGTGTGTTTGTGTGTATGTGTGTGTATATGTGTGCAGGTGTATGTGTGTATGTGTGTATGTGTGTGTGGGTGTTTGTGTGACTTTGTGCCTCAATCTGCGTGCCTTTATCCTCCATAGCATTTCTCTTGTCAAATAAATCTGTGTAGCTCGAATCTTGGCTCTTCATGACATATTTCGTGCCATACACTGTGTATGTATGTCACTCAAAGTTTGTCCTCCATGGCTTTCGTCTGCTGTGCAGTGAGTCTATGTGTGTGTATATATGTGTGTGTGTGTGTGTGTGTGTGTGTGTGTGTGTGTGTGTGTGTGTCTTTGTCCTCCATAGCATTTTCCTTGTCGTTAAATCAATCTGTGTACCTCAACCGTCGCTCTCTGTGACACACTTCTTGCCATACAGTATGACTATGCCCCAATGTTTGTGCTCCATAGCATACTTTGTGTCATACGATATCTATGTACGTAACGCGGCGAGCTGGCAGAGTCGTTATCACGCCAGGCGAAATGCTTAGCGGTATTTCGGGTCTTTACATTCTGAGTTCAAATTCCACCAAGGTCGACTTTGCCTTTTATCTTTTCGGAATCGATAAATTAAGTACCAGTTGCATACTGGGGTCGATCTAATCGACTGGCCTCCTCTCCTAAAATTTCAGACCCTGTGCCTAGAGTAGAACGGAATATCTATGTATGTCACTCAAAGTTTGTTTTTCACAGCTTCCGTTTTGCTTTACAGAAAGCCTGTGCGTATGTATATGCATGTATATGTGTGTGCTCGCATGACAACACACACGCATACACACGCGTGTGTATGTGTCGGAGTCTTTGTATGGTTGTTTACGCGTCTGTGTTTCTGTCTGTCTGATGCATGTTCAAGCACCGTGCACGTGTAAATGTATATAAGGGTATGTATGTATGTATGTATGTATGAATGAATGAATGTATCTATGTATGAATGAATGAATGTATGTGTATGTATGTATGTATGTATGTATGTATGTATGTATGAATGAATGAATGTACGTATGTAGGACGGTAGGTAGATATGTTAGTGTGATTTACGTATATGTATGTATGCATGTATGTGTATATATGTGTCTGTACGCATGTGTGAGCATAAATGTGTATATGCATGTTTGCATGCATGTGTGTGTGTGCGTTTGAGTGTGCTTGTGTGTGTGCATGTGTGTGTGCATGTGTGCGCGGGTGTGTTGTGCGTGTGTGTGAATGTGCGTGTGTGTGCATGTGTGTGTCTGTGTGTGTATGCGTGTGTGTGCGTGTGTGTGTGTGTGTGTGTGTGTGCTAATGTATTCTGCAGCAAAATATGTGGCCCTCCTACCAACCCTGTACATTAACAAAAACAATTTTTTCCCAACAGCAATCCTCCATAACACCGACCCCTACCATCACTACTACTACTCCTACTACTACTACTACTACCACCACTGCTGCTGCTGTTGCTGCTGCTAATGCTGCAACTAGCTCCAGTAAAATAACATTGCCTCCATCACCGCCACCATCACGGAGACTACCAGTGCCACTACACACCTCCACCAACAACAACAACATCACCATGACCATCACCATTTACACCGCCACCAGCACCACCTGGGCCGTAAAAATGATTTCTGAATACTTAATTAACCCTCCTTATATTCCGAATTCAAATCCCGCTGACGTTAAATTTGCCTTTCATGCTACATGGGAGTCGGCAAAATAAAATACCAGTCATCTACTAGGATCGATGGTATCATCCAGGACCCCTCCCCTCAAAACTACTGACCTTGTACCTAAATCAGAAACCATTTATCTTGAGAAGTCGATCTGGTAGAATCGTTAGCGCACTAAGACAAAATTTGAAACCATTATTATTTTACCATCGAGGCAGTCAACTTAAGCTCACATTTCTCATTTCTCTTCTGTCAGGAATCTTTAAGAGTTACAGCATATCATTTTGTGTCGGACTAGACCTGCTCTAAGCGTGCGCTTGTCTACTTGAAAACAGCACTTGGGCGAGGGCGAGGACGAGGGCCTTTGGTGGTCAAAGTAATCCGGGATCTGTGAGGTTCCTTCATTAGTGCTTGATGGGGTTTCTCCTGTATCGAGAAGACTGCATCATTCATGTTTATCACATACTTTGTATATCGTGCATACATTTATCTCATCTCACCGTCTTTTACATTTCTTTCTCTTCATCTTTTATTTAAACCTCCCCACTCTCCCCACCCCCACACACAAACTGTAGTCTGTCCTTGTGATATCCGTTTCATATATACCCCTATAATAAACAAAAGAAATCATCATCATCATCATCGTCATCATCATCGTCATCATCATCATCATCATCGTCATCATCATCGTCATCAACGTCATCGTCGTCATCATCATCATCATCATCATCATCGTTAGTTCACCGGGCAAAATGCTTAGCGGAATTTCGTCCGTCTTTACGTTCTGAGTTCAAATTCCGCCAAAGTCGATATTGCTTTTCATCCACTCGGGGTCAGTATAATAAATGCTAGTTGAACACTGGGGCGGTGGGGGGGGGGGAGAGTTCGATGTAATCGATGTATCCCCTACACAGGGATTGCTGGCCTTGTGCCAAGATGTGAAACCATTATTATTGTTGTTCTTGCTTTTATTGTTACTATTATATTTTCTATTCAGTCAACCAAAGCTCACATCTCACCCCTTTCTTTTGTTTCTCTTCCATCAGGGATCTTAAGGGCAACAACATTACCATTATACGTCGGACTGACTTCGAAGGATTGAGTAACCTACAAGTGTTGTAAGTACAACAATATCATTATTGCCTTTCTTTTTCTTGTCTTTGGCAGCGCTTCCGATTTTGTTTTTACTCTCCTCTTGTTCCTGTTCGAGGTTGTAATGGACACAGGCTTGTGTGTCACAAAGCTAGCTAGAGGCGATGTCCACTTGGAGCTAATCAACGGTAGCATTCGTCCTATTTTTCTGGACTGCCATGTTAGCTTGGCGATAACTATTAATACCCAGTACTGCTGCCGTAGTCTCCATGCCGTATTTTAACGTGTATAAGGAACCCTTTTTTGTCAAAAATTATGTTAAAAATGCATGTGAGTTTTTTTTTATACATGGAAAGTATTATAATACCTTACAAAACTTCTTTTCCAAATTTTAAGCCCTAAAAATTAGGGAGTTCTTTATACACGTTAGAATATGGTTTACTCATATATATATATATATATATATATATGAGTAAACAGACCCCGAAGA
>NC_068994.1:13609204-13611034 GCF_001194135.2 Octopus bimaculoides
AGATAGATAGATAGATAGATAGATATATTCCTACACACACATGTATATATATATATATGCATATATATTAGATTAGTTTTTCCTTGGGGCTGGCCAGATCGGAGCAATATCGAGAAAAACCAGCCGAAATCGCAAGGATAATCTGGATCTCGACTGAAGAGAGAAAACTCCGAATGACCTGTCCGTGTTTTCCTTGTATCGTCCATCTGTATGTTTTGTCCCTTTCTTGTATCACCTAACTGTCTGATAATATATATTATACATACTTACACACATACATACATGCCTAGCTGCCAGTCTGGATAAGCTTGGATTTTCAGGAAAAGAAATCAACCAAATGATTAACACATTACAAATACAAACTGAAATAAGTAAGAGATAAAATTAATAATAATAGTATAGAGACTCCCTACTCAGAAAAATTACCGCTCTGTAGGGAGTTTATAAAAGGATATGGTCTTGAACAAACGGAATTCTTTCAACCTTCTTCGTGACGTCTAAACGGATTTAGCATTTCCAAACCTTCTAAAAGGCAGTTTTGTGAATTGTTTAATACGTTATGAAATTTAGGTTTATGAAAAAGAAACAAAAAGATTACTGAAGATATATGATAATTTTTTTTTATGCAGTCATCTCAGACATAGAATATATTTAAATGTTTTGCAAAGAGAAAGTAGGTTGCGGAAACCTGGTCTAGAATACGGTTCTAATTCATAACGGGGTTAACGTTGCTTTTCATTGTCTCAATGTCAGTGGAAACTGAACCTGTAAATATACTGGAATGGATTCAAGCAACGCATCGACAATGGCCTTCTGCTCCGTCAGAACAATCCGCAATGTTGTTTATATAACAAGACGGACAAAATAAAAAGAGAGAAAAAAGGCTGGGATTGTACGACGATGAGAAAATTTGAATTGAAAACAAATGTTTTTGTTTCTTTTTTTCTGATATAAACATATCGGATATGTTATTTGAAAGAATAATAACAGAATGTAATTAAAGATAAATATAATGAAAATTATCGTCTTTTATTTCTCTATGATGTTCTTTAATTAATTTTACATAATTTTAATAGATTTTATGAAATATGCCCGCCAGACTCTGTAGCAATTTTGATAATTCATACTGTTTCATACATGCATACATACATACATACATACATACATACAGACAGACAGACAGACAGACAGACAGACAGACAGACAGACAGACAGGCAGACATATATACATACATGATATGTAGCTTGTTTCCCAGTCATGTCATATTGAGTTCAGTCTCACTGCGCAGTATCTTGGGCATACGTCTTCTATCAACAGCCTAAGCCCGACCAAAGCCAGGAGAGAGAAAACAGGTGAGGATTGGCACCAAATAAGGCATCCGACTGTGGAAATCATGCCTCGATATCATATCTTCCGTCTGACGCAAGAAAACTTAGAAAATTGGTCGTCATTATTCAGCTCTATTTCAAGATTTCTTGCCAATAGAGAAAGAGCCGGTTTCTAACATAAATCCAAGGCTCCTTCATTGGAATTTCAACAACAGCAGTATATTTTTTGTGTATATGTGCAGTATTTGGTGTCTGTGCACGGGCAGTTTGATATGTTTTGTTCTATGTATGTCTAGACATGCTCATATATACTTTAACACACTTCTGGAAAGTCTTACAATTCCAGTGATGGCTTTGATCTGTAGTCTTTGAATCAGATTTCTCTTTTCTGGTATGTATGTATGCATGCATGTATGTATGTATGTATGTATGTATGTGCACATATATAGTTTTGGGGTATGTATGTATATATGTATGTACATACATACACACATTATATAT
>NC_068994.1:13611347-13611895 GCF_001194135.2 Octopus bimaculoides
GTGGGGAATATATGCAGCAGAGAAACTGGCAAACTGGCTCTATGCTCCTTAAGGCGTGATGTGAACTGTGGTGGCGGTCGTAGTCATGGTGGTGGTGGTGTGAAGGTGACGGTGGTGGTGGTGGTGGTGATGGTGTGTATATTATTATTTCTATTGCTGCTTCTTTTGCTGCCACCGTTACTGCTGCTGTTACTGCTGCGGCTGCTGCTGCTGTTGTTGTTCTTGTTGCCACTGCTGTTCATGGTGCTACTCGTGCAATTCATCATTTTCTAGTTCGAGGTGGCGGGTGGTAAAGCTTATAACAACCATAAACGACACATTGTAGGAATGCAAGGAACTGGGTAGATAGGTAGGTGGGTAGGTAGGTAGGTAGGTAGGTAGGTAGGTGTGTTGTGGTGGGGACAGACTCAAAGAGAGGGAGAGATTGTTGTTATTGTTTAGACCCAGGACCTGCGATCAAAGGGATTCCAACCGTGACCCTCTTGTCAATTTATATTTATGTGAAGGAAACCCACCCAGGACTACATTATCCAATGTATGTTCTTTGT
>NC_068994.1:13612503-13616295 GCF_001194135.2 Octopus bimaculoides
GAGAGAGAGAGAGAGAGAGAGAGAGAGAGAGAGAGAGAGGTGGATAGATAGATAGATAGATAGATAGATAGATAGATAGATAGATAGATAGATAAATAGATAGATAGATAGATAGATAGATAGACAGAAAGATAGGTATGTATGTAGGTAGCTTAATAAAGAGGTTGATATATAAAAGAAAAGAGAGAATGTAGGAGCGGAGTGAGAAACGAACAGAAGTACAAATGTACGGATGGAAAACGGGTGGATTAGAAACGTAGGTAGGCAGGTTGGTATGGAAGTGGGGGGTTTTTTTTGTGGAAGTAGATGGGAAGGTTACGTAGTTTGGTGGCGTGGTAGGCAGATACAGACGTAAAGTAGGGGCTGGTATCTGTTGGCTTAAAGAAAACTTATAGGGATGTGTGTACTTTGTATTAATATTCGGTACATATGGTGTGCACGTACTTAACATATTGTACACATGTTGAACACAAATGGCATGTATACTCGCTTCCTAATACTCGACCACCCTGCAGCTTGAACACCAGCCCGTCTACTTACCCACCTACCTACCTACGAACCTTATCAGACAAACAACAGCATCTGGCGTGGCTATGGGGTTAAAAGGCTCGCTTTGTAACCACGTTGGTTTCGGGTTCGGTCCTACTGTGCGGCTCCTTCGGTGTGTGTCTTCTATTGAAGAAGCTCCCACGCTTTCCAATGCCTCTGAGTCAATTTGGTAGAGAAAAACTGCGTGGAAGACCATCGTGTGTGTGTATATATGTGCGTGTGTGTATGTGTGTGTATGTGAGTGTGACAGAGAGAAAGGAAGAGAGAAAGAGGGTGTGTGTATGCATGTATGTATGCATGCGTGTATATACGTATTTATGCACGTATGAATGTATGTATATATGTATGTGTGTGTGTGTGTGTATTTATGCATGCATGTACGTATGGAAATGTTTTATCTTTGACTTATTTCAATCATTAGACTACGGCCATACAGGAGCGTTGCATTGAGGAATTTTAGTCAGATGGTTCGACTCCAATACTATTCTTTTAAGTCTGGTACTTATTCTATCGGACTCGTGTATGTGTGTGTGTGTGTGTGTGTGTGCGTGTGTGTGTGTGTGTGTGTGTGTCTTTGAGCTTGTCCCCCACTGGTACTTGACAACCAGTGTTGGTATGTTTACGTCCCCGATGAAAATGTCTTACAATGTTTGCTCCGAGTTCGAATTCCATCATGGTCGTCAATTTTGCTTGTAATTATTTCGCCCAAGACGGCACAAGTCGGCGGCTTTTACCTTGGCCAAACATCAGTGGTATGTAGAGGGGAGAAATTACATACGTGACCAACTACTGGATTCCCGTTTAAAAAAAAAAAAAAAGAACCCTCTGGCTCTGGCCTGCACATACATGAGCAGATACAGGGCCAACCTTGATCAACAAAAACTCCAACATATTAGACAATGGATGGTTAGATGCAATATCTGGATATAAACGAGACGGTCATGAATGAAATGAGTTTTTATTATGGGTCTGTTCGAGTGTTGCAGACCTGTACCATTTGTATCTGACAGCATGTGATTTGTGTGCGCGTCTGTATGACACTTGTGTGTGCGCGCGCGCGCGTGGTGGGTGTGTAGGTGCGGATAAATTGAGAAAAATGTCTGTGCGTCTCTGTATTTCATATATGAATGCGTGAAAATGCATACACACTTTATTAAGCATAAATGTGTTCATCAGTGAAGGCACTTGTGTGCGGCATAATGTGTGTGTGTGTGTGTGTGTGTACGTGCGTTTCTCTGTGTATGTGCATGTCTGAGTGTTTGTAAGTTATTGTATTTGCGCATGTGCGTACGCCCTTAAATTACCACCATCTTGCCATCACCTTCCATTAATATGCTTACTGTTGTTCCGATGCGCGTAGGAAACAATGTACGTCACGTGTTACACACGTGATAGACCACTTGGGGCTTAGAAGACTAATAAGACTAGTAATGCACATGTGTGTACCAGCAGGTGTACGCACGCGCGCAATCACACCTTCAGGAACATGTGTACATACACATATACATACACACACACACACACAAATATACATATATATATATATATATATATATATATATATATATATATATATATATATACATATGTATATCTACATGTAAATACACATACATATATATATGTGTGTGTATGTATGTATGCATATGTGCATACATAGAAATATATATAATACGTACTTACACGCATGTTTGCGTATATATGTATTTTTCTTACGCACACACATATATATATATACATATGTATGCATATATACGCACAAATGTGTGAATGTGTGTGTGTGTTTGAATGTACATGTGTGTGTGTGTGTGTGTGTAGATAGTAGATACATATGTCCTTCACATTACACGTCTCAGTTCATCTGGAAACACTAAGTACGCTCCATAAGGAATTAAAAAATTAATTAGGGACTATGACAGAATGAAGGCTCATGTATGTATGTATGTACGTACGTATGTATGTACGTACGTATGTATGTACGTACGTATGTATGTATGTGTGTATGTGTATGTATGTATGTGAATGTATGTTTGTATTATGTGTGTAAGTATGTATATTTGCATGTATATATGTATGCCTGTTTGTATGTGATATATATATATATATATATATATATATATATATATATATATATATATATACACACACATATATATTCATATATATACATGTATATATATTTGTATGTGTGTGTGTGTGCGTGTGTGTATGTGTGTGTGTGCATATCTATATGTTCATATATGCATGTACGGAGTGTGTAAGGTATTTGAGGACATGTTTGCTAATTTAATAAAACGATTCTAATCTCGCAAAAAGAAAATATATATTTTATAAAAATCTGTACACACGCTCTCGATAAGCTTTATTTTATGAGTATTTTATAAATCATCTTCAGTTTCAATGCCTGCTTCGATGCGGGGCTAGAATCTTTGACATACCTGCACTAAAGCGGGTTTTATTAATTTCGGACGACATCACCTGGAGAATGGCAGCCTTCATCGAATCTGTGGTATTGTGAGGTTGTCATTTCTTCTCCATTCAACAAATTTCCAAACGTGGTTGTCCATAGAATTTTAAGTTGGGCGCGTTTTTGGAGCTGTATGTTTGGTGTTTCATGACCGTAAATATTGTCTGATATGCATTCGTCGGTTACGTGGGCTTTATGCGAAGGCATTGAATGTTGTTGAAACAAATACGGCGTTCCATTGCGTGCTTCGTCCATCCTGTGCTTAATAACTTTCTCCAGTACGACATCGTATCCAGCAGCATTAATTTTAAGATTGTGTAAAGACGTAACGACCTCTGTTACTTACAACTCCTAAACCCATTAATGTCATAAATTTTGTGTGCATCACTCTGGGCACATCTATTATTCATCCTGTTAGGCTCTTAGTTATGGTCGAAGGCATCTTTTTCTTTTTATCAGAGGAAAACTGAAGTATGCCATGTTCGTGAGTCGGTGGCTTAACTTTCTTAAGTAACCACTTGACACAGATCTAACGGTTTCCTTGTGTCTTTGCCCGTGTTTTGGCTTCTCCTCAGTGCGTACGACATATATCAAATGTCCCTGTACACAATAGTTCACTCCAGCACTTGAAGTTCTTTAGCGATAGCTCTTATTGATTTTTCCGGATAATCAACAAAAACGTTTTTAATCCGTTTGATGAATTGTAGTGTCCTAAAGTGTTCGGACGTTTAATTTTTTATATACACAATTATGTATGTATGTATGTATGTATGTAC
>NC_068994.1:13617502-13619860 GCF_001194135.2 Octopus bimaculoides
GTTTGTTATCTCCCCCTTTCTTAGCTCTCCTGAAATAAGAATTTCTAACTTCCGGTCAGTCATTGTTATGATCGGCCATTATTATGATTGACCGTTGACTGAACACTATTCAATTTTTTTTCTCCGTGTTTTTCTCCTTGTCTCCGTATTCTTTCTGTTGAAGAGCGTAGCTCGAAACGTCAAAGACTTTCCGTATTCCCGAGCGTCATACTAATATATACTTTTGTTATTTACACCACCTGTCCTCGTCTGTTGTTATTTTTTGTATATTCTCCCATATATATATATATATATATACATCTATGTGTATATATGTATGTGTTTTCTAACTTAATATTTACATACTATTATCTATAGCTTCAATTGTTTGGCGATTCACTATTCCAAGAAGGAATAATTTCACCTTCCCTCGAAAGTTCACAAAAGTCTTATGACGTCAACAACATATATGTGTGTGCTCCGTCTATCTACATGCAAGTATGCATATCTGTATATATACATTGTATACACACACACACAGTCACACATAAACACACACACACACATATAAAGTGTATATACAAACGCACACAGACTTCCACTGCGACAAATCACCACAAACACCACAAACACCAACATAGTAAACATCGAATAAACAGAACGCGTTAAGGTAAATGCCATCGCTAGTGTAGGGCAAGTAGGGGCGCCACTCTTGGCTGTTTATCTAGCGTGTCTATCTAGTGATTATGGGTAAATGTTTATAATGTCACCTGAGAGTAATGTGACGGACATTCGGGATGGAAAAGTTAGATAAGGTGAGATGAGAAGAGATAAGGATTTACTGCCGAATCTAAAGAAAATACTGTATAAACATCGAGATGTTGTTTAAGTGAGTTGCGATATTGAAGATTTATAAACACAGTTAATAAAAATCCCTTAAATCTTAAGAACAGTTTATGCTGTAAGTAAAGTTACTACAATTTAGCAAGGTATCTTATGCGTTAGTTCAAAATAGAGTTTTGGTTATAGTTAATAGAAATTTATTAAAGATGTATCTCACGCAAACACTGCTAACCTTACCAACACTCCAAACACGCTCTCTCTCTCTCACATAGACCAAAAGCACATTTCTCGTACCTTCGATACAGATATGCACATTCATGCGCAAACACGCGCGTGGGTCATGCTGGAGCAACATTTTGAAGGATTATAGTCGAACAAACCGACTCCAGGTCTTATTTTTTTAAAAGCTCGATACTTATTCTATCGGCTTGTTTTGTCGAACCACTAAGTTCGGAGATGCAATGACAATAACACACACACACGCCCCCTCCACAACGGGCTTCTTTCAGTTTCGGTCTACCAAATCCAAATCGACTCACAAGGCTTCAGTTCACCCGGAGCTGTAGTAAAAGACAGTTACCCATGGTGCCGCGCAGTGGGACTGAACCCAAGACCACATGGTCGAGAAGCAAGATTTTTAACCACACAGCCACTTCCGAACCTTATATTTGTCCTCATTTATTTTCCTTTACCTCGACATACGTTGGGTATCAAATGTAAAACACTAGTGTGTAATTAAGACAGAACTTTAGAATCAAAGTCCCATACCGTACAGTACTATAAGTAGATGGTGATGGTGAAGAGCGGACCGACTCGGACGACGCTTTTATGGTAGCGTTACTTTTGATTCTGTTATGTCTCAACGCTACTGCTATCTAGCACCTTCGGATGATCTCTACTCAACCGCTACACAACTGCTACTCGACTACTACTCAACACTCCTACCACGGCCAGACTACCTCTATTTATATGTCTTGGGAGATTCTACTTCTTCGCCTGGGGGCGTCGACACAACAGATTCTACTGTATAAGTCCGTATAAGGCTTGGGGTCCTGAGTTGGGGAGACAAACTCAACGGCTGTCTCGGCTGGCATTCATTCTAGCCCCACCACTGATACCTAATGGGAAAGGGATCAGTGAGTGTTCCCTCACACACCTACTTTCATTTTTTTAGTTTTTCCGTATTTCATTCAGCAGAAATTGCACCTTTGAATACTTTTGACTTTTTCAAAATAATTCATTTTTTTAAAAATATATATTTGCATCACCACTCCACCCATTCACCAACTTTGTCCCTTTCTTCTCTTCCTAAGAAGTATGAAACTTCGAATACGAAACACTGCCGTAATTCGATGGATATTCAGCTGCTATTTCAAGTAAGCTCACCGACCACGTAAATGCAGTAGTTCTAAACCAGGGTCCATATCACACTTCGGGTTCGTATGACACTTAGGGGACCATATGAACCTTGGGGGACGGGGTTTAAGATTTTGTTCTTAAAATTTATCTGCAATAAATTTGTTATACTTCTACAAT
>NC_068994.1:13620623-13621162 GCF_001194135.2 Octopus bimaculoides
TATATATATATATATATATATATATATATATATATTTGTATGTAAGTGCGAGTGTATGAGTGTGTATTCGTGCGCTGGTGTATGTATTCGAAAACATGCGGTTTGGTTTATAAATACGTACTATTTGCGAGAGTTTAGAGGTAATTTTAACGAACCAGTATCAAATATCGGTTGATTTCGTGTCAACAGTGTGTGCATGATTGTGAAAAGGGGAGGGCAGTCCCCACTTCTTCATTTCTCTCTCTGTCTTTCTCTCTCTTTTTCTCTGCCCCTACCGTAGGTCATGTGTTACTATCATATGACCATCGACCTGCGGTGTAGGGTAGAGATTATAGACGTAATATCTTAGTGTTAGTAGCGGCGTGTGTGGTATGTGTTAGTGTTTGGGGCAATTTTCGGATGGCTATCATTAAAATTTGTACCCACATACACACACGCGGATGGATATGCATACGCACGCAAGCACGCACAAGGAGATAACGATATGTGTATGCGTGTGTTTGTGTGTGTATCTCTGTGTGTGCGTGTGTCTGTGTGTA
>NC_068994.1:13621329-13622194 GCF_001194135.2 Octopus bimaculoides
TATATACATATATATATGTTTGCCAACTGATGTAGTCTGTGATCGAGTATTCAAAATGAAACCAGTAGATTTTCACTCATTTTAACCATTTAAAAACCACAAAAATATCAATATCATTAATAGTGCTCAGATAATTATCGAACGTCGATAACTTCGTCGCACCTTTGCGTCATTGCAACGGTTATATACACCACGGTTCTCATCAGTAACAGAAATGCAACAAAACTTTTAACATTTCATTACAGACTGCATATATGCAGTAGTACAGTACACTACAGTAGTTATAATACATCTTACGTCTTCATGTGTCTAAATTGACTCCTCATCTATAACAGTGTTACATATATACGTATGTATTTGTGAGGTGTGTGTGTCTGATATAAATGTGTATTTACTTGTGTTAATATATGTTTTATGCATGTGTCTATGCGTGTCGGTGCGCACGTGTGTGTTTGTGTGTGTGTGTTTGTGTATGTGTGTTTGTGTGTGTGGGGGGTGAGCGGGGTGTGCGTGTGAATACTGATGTCTGAATACATTTTAGTATTCATTAAATGGGCTTTCAAAACATGACATGGTCTTTCTCAGATATACATAGTTCGTAGTTTGTTTATAGAACTCTTAGCGTCAGCGTATGTGTTTACTATGGCAAAAGTGATAGAAAGCAAGAAATAAAAAAGAAAGAGAAAGAGAGAGAGAGGGGGGGGAGAAGAGGAAAGAAAAAAGAAATAAACACAAAATTAGATAACCAGATAGAAAGATGGACAGACAGGTATTTATTTATCTAAGTTGCTCCTGTTGCTTAGCGTCAGGTCAGTTGAATACACCAACATATGTACAGGTACACACACACACACACACACACACA
>NC_068994.1:13624968-13625802 GCF_001194135.2 Octopus bimaculoides
ACTAGGTACGCTTACCGTTCATTGATTATTTACAATGGAAACACACATTCACACATATATGCTCACACACACACACACACACACACACACACACACAGGTAGATATACAGACACTTATAAACAGATACACATTCGTACATACATACACACGTAAATAAATGTCTAGATGTATTTATGTGTGCGTGTATGCATGATCGTATATATATATATATATATATAGTGGAGGCGCAATGGCCCAGTGGTTAAGGCAGCGGACTCGCGGCCTTAGGATGTTTAGGGAAAACACCTAAAGCTATATGTTATACTGAATATACTATATGTTATATTCTATGTTATACTGTTTACGAGTTTCTGTGTGCCTATGTATATCTATGTCTGTATAGGTGTTTACAAGCATGAATGATTGTCAAATAAAATACTAATGAATGTATTTGTATAGACATGTAAATATCTATGTTTGAAAAAAATATGTGTGCGTGTGCGTGTCTGTGTGCGTGTAAGGGATGGTTTGAGATGTCTGTCCGTAAGTTTGAAAATTAGGCTAAGTTGTTAATTAGCTGCTTAGTTAATTTGCATGCCTGCCAACTTGCTTCTTATCTGGGTTTGTGTTACTCGCATAAGGTTTTAACAATTCATCTAAGGTTACGTTGGTACATTGTCGTACGCTCGCACGGACATACACACGCACAGACACATACACACACACACACACCCGTATGCACGCACACACGGCCAAATGCACGCGCACGCACACACGGTCACTCACATATGCATTTGCGTGCCAGTGCATATATGTATATCTATCTATCAGTCTCTTTCACTCTCTCTCTTTAT
>NC_068994.1:13627559-13629650 GCF_001194135.2 Octopus bimaculoides
TATATATATATATATCTGTGTATATACATATACATATGTATGTATATCTATATATGTATACATATGTATGTATGTATGTATGTATGTATGTATGTATGTGTGTGTGTGTACATGTATGTATGTGTGTTTGTATACTGTAATGTTTATCAGTGTAATAAATAACGGAAAATAGCACACAGAGAACAGTTGTTGTGGATATCTATAAGTCAAGCGATAAAATAGATTTGTGTGTATGCGTGTTTGTGTATGTGTTTGTGTATGTGTGTTTGTGTGTTTGTGTATGTGTGTGAGTGTGTAATCATTGCAAACACGTATATAAACGCATGCATTTTTTCATACGTATATCTATAAAAAAAACATGTATACACGTTGCCCATACACCCATACATATATATGTGTGTGTGTGTGTGTATGTATACACACATAGATATACAGAGGCACAAACACACAGAGACTAACTCAAGCATCACACACACGTACACACACATGCACACACACGCACACACACACTCACACTCACAAACACGCAGAAACACATCCAATACAGATCAAGTAGCTTGTTTCGCTGCTATCTGGCTCAGTACCTTCCATATTCGGTAAATCTCCAAGACGTTTTCTCTCTGATTCCATCTACTTCGAATGATTACACAGCATCTTATTTATCTCAAACGAAGTAAAGTAGTAATAGACTTCTCTGCGAGTGTCGGATGATGGCCGCGTGGGTAAGGTAACAGATACGCAGCCGCGTACTGAGAGTTTCGTATCCTGTCCTTGACACAATCTAAAACTTGTCCAGGATAAAATCTATCCTTTGTTTTGACCATTCGGCTTCAAAAACCAGATCCACCCCGACATACGTTGTCTATATCAGGGGATGCCTAACCCCTTTGGCTTTGGGTTTCGGGTTGGGTCATAATCTTGATCGCATACACCAGAAAGGGACAGTTATTGCTAAAATCCCCTTTCCATAATGTAGACTTAAAGTAAATGAACGAGTTATGGGGGCAATGGTCTAGCTAAATTGCGTGCCACCCAAGGTAGGGCAGCCATAGTGTTTACTTCCGGCTCCCTAGGGACAGAAACCTATATAGGCTTATACAGAAGACCCAAAAGTGCTACTCTTAGAAAAAATTGGCGGCCGAAGCGCACCTCCACCCACCACCCATCACCCTCTTCACGTCATTCACGCTAACGAAAGGGATCAATATGAAACTTTGCACTTTATTGACAATCCTTCTATTAAAGACACAAGACCTGAAAATGGTGTGTGTGTGAGGGGGGGGGGAATAGTCGATTATATCGACCCCAGTACTCAACTAGAACTTAATTTGTCGAAAAGCGTTCCGAAAGAATGAAAAGCAAAGTCAACCTCGGCGGAATTTGAACTCAGAACGTAGCGACGGGCGAAACACCGCTAAGCATTTCGTCCAACGTGCTAACGATTCTGCCGGCTTTTTGCCTTACGACACTTTATTAATGATATAGACAAGAAAGGTTTGGAGGATGTAGCAAAGTCTGTGTGCAAGGATGTGAGGGATATTTACATATACTCTATACAGGGTTATACAGTAGACTCGGAAGTTCCGTCACCAAAAAAAGCGTCGCTCGGGGCGGACCGAACCATTGCCACCTCACTATCCACGCTATTAGGTATAGTGGGTGGATAAAAGTGTCTGTATGGCTTGATGGGTAGATAGCATTTTGTGGTTAGATGGAAGTGTTTGTATGATGCTGTGAAAAGTGGGGGCTTGAATCCATCGAGGAATTTTTCACAAAACAATCATAAATGTTTCAACAGTGATGTAATAATTACGAAAAGAAAATAGAAAGAATGTTTTTTGATAAATAAACTGTCACTGTAACGGGGCAATTATTAAACACACCACTGCTGGTTTTAATTTATTTACGTTATTCATACATACACACACGCGTTCATATACATATGGTATATATGCGTATGCATGTGCGCCTGTACGTACATGTTTATTTATATATGTGTATGTGCGTATGTACTTATATGTGTGCTTATAGGTATGCATGCATGTATATATATATATATATATATATATATATATATATATATATATATAT
>NC_068994.1:13631859-13632315 GCF_001194135.2 Octopus bimaculoides
TGTGTGTGTGTGTGTGTGTGTGTGTGTGTGTGTGTGTGTGTGTGTGTGTGTGTGTGTGTGTGTAAAACAATAGGAAAGCAAAAGGGAAGAAGGAAAAGAAAAATATGCTAAGCAAAAAAAGAAGAGAAATTGTTTTTGTATTAGATTCAGAATAATGAGAGGTCAGATGATGAAGAAAATAAAAAAAGAGAAAACAAAAGTTGAACAATGAATGTAAAAACAAATACATAAATAAATAAATGAAAAAAACGCAACATGGCGAATGATAGTTGTGGTGGTGTCGGTGGTGGTAGTGGTATTGTGAGTGGTGGGTGGAGTGACTGAGAGATAATATGTTATGAACGAAATTGAAATAAATAGCTAACTGTATGTCAGTTATAAATGAAATATTGTAAACAAGACAAGGTGAAGTCACATACAAAATAAAATAAAGCATATATATATATATATATATAT
>NC_068994.1:13633251-13634788 GCF_001194135.2 Octopus bimaculoides
TATATATACAAATATATATATATATAAATATGTATATATAAATATATATATATATATACAAATATATATATATATAAATATGTATATATAAATATATATATGGATATCTGTATTAATATATATGTGTGCGTGTGCGTGTGTGTGTGTGTGTGTGTGTGTATAGACCATAAAAAGTCGGGAGGTATGGGAGGTGAAGATATTTATTTAACCAATTGACATTCTTAGTGTTACGGTCTTTTCGCAGTCTTCTCCATGTAGTAATAATTTCAGTGTGGACTAAATTACGTTGACAGGTTTGCATAACTATGCATGCTATGTATTATATAATACAACTGTTTGATTTGTGAATATACGATAATAGTTTATAATGCACAGCATACACTTTTTATGCAAACATAATTTATTCCGTACTGAAATTATTACTACATGATGAAGGATGCGAAACAACTGTAAGCCTAAGGACGTCATGTGGTGAAATATATTCACCTCTCAGATCGCCTGACTCTTTTGGTTTATATACTCCTCATGAAGTAATTTCCTTGATCGTATCTTTTGGATTTCAGCCAAATGGACACTCTGCATTACACCTCTCTATATAGGATGACTATAATGTTCTGTTAGCCGAGTCCGTTAGAAGAGCCTTCTGCGATGGACGGATGGACGGATTGATATGAAAATTCCTGAGTAGCGACAGTAAACCCCAAGCTAGTTTTATATTGTCTTATGGGATGGTTACGGCTGGAATAACTCAAATCATAAATCATAAATCATAAATCTACTCAATCAATAAAACAGTTTACCTGAGATTACAGAACAAAGAAACACAACAATCATTTGTAGCTGTTGTTGTTATTTAACCCCAGGTCGGCTCTGACCCAGTTTGTTTTTTCTTTTATTATTATATCAGGGCTTAAGTCGGTGAGCTGGCAGAATCGTTAGCACGCTGGGCAAAGTCCTTAGCGGCATTTCGTCCGTCTTTACTTTCAAATTCCACTGAATCTAATTTTGCCTTTCAACCTTCCGGCGTCGATTAAGTAATGTACAAATAAAATATACTGAGAGCCAGGCTATCGATCAAACTCCAACTACTCAAAATTGCTGGCATTGTGCTAAAATTTGAAGCCATTATTATGTCAGAGGCTGCAATATCTAAGATAACAACCTAAACAACGACAATAACAACAATAACAATTTTTAGTATAACAGTTAGGAAACTACATGTGCAAAAATGTACATCTGAGAAGATTTACATCAGATGAGATGTAAATCTGATAAAATTCACATGTTTAGGTCTAATAAGGGCGACATCTGTTACGCATCAGAATGCCTGTGCCGGTATGTGTGTAGGGTGTGTGTGTGTTTGTGTGATATTAAAGCTGTAGCAGCCTTGCAAGGTAGCTGTGGATCTACCCTGTTCTTGGCCTCCACCCCACAGCAAGATCCAGATGTACGCTTATACCCATGGTGAAAACGATGACGACGACGACGACGACGACGATGATGATGATGATGATGATGATGATGATGATGATGATGA
>NC_068994.1:13635683-13636107 GCF_001194135.2 Octopus bimaculoides
GAGGGTGAGATCATCTCGCCATCTTGTGTTTGCTTGGCCTCTTGATCTTGTCCATTGTTCTGGTGTCCATTCTGGTGTCCCTGAATGTCCATCTGTTTGAGAGCTGACCAAAGAGTGAAGTTCAGTGAATGGGGTAACTTGTCTCTCACCCTTGATCGATCGCCTCGATCCATTGCCCAGTTGAACACCACCATCTGATCTTTGAATAGCCTTAATGAGGTCCAGTTTGTAGAAAGTATTCGAGCCAGGGGTTTCAGGTTCACTTCACTTTGGATTCAAATCATTAACGTTTTACTACTACTACTACTACTACTACTACTGCTGCTGCTGCTGCTGCTGCTGCTGCTGCTACTACTACTACTACTACTACTACCACCACCACCACCACCACCACCACTACTACTACTACTACTACTACTACTAC
>NC_068994.1:13637005-13637635 GCF_001194135.2 Octopus bimaculoides
CAAAAAAGAAACAAAAACAAAAGCAAAAGAAAATAACCCCCTATCCCACCCAACCCTGGGGGTATAAAACTGTCGTAAAATCAATCGGCGAAAATAAAATTAAAAATCAAATAAAAATTTAAATACCCCCCCACCCACTAGAATATTATAAAAAGACTATAAAAAATAGAGAAAACTAAAGACAGAGTTTTCCTAGACATCGCATAAAAAAAGGTGGAATTTTGAAATGAATGGTAGCTTGGTAACTCTGGAATGGCTGCGTTAAGCAGGTAGTTTAGGCTGAGAGGAACTGATCTATGCGAGTTAATCCGGTGTAATACCACCACCTCAAAGATTTCTGATTATGTTTGTGTGTGTGTCTCTACTGTGTGTGTCTCTACTGTGTGTGTGAGTATAAATATGTGTATATGTGGACATATATGTGTGTATCTGCGTACGTGTACACACACACACACACATAGAGAGAGAGAGAGACATACATACGTGCATTCAGATATATGCATGCTACATATATACATACATATACATATGTGTGTGTATGTTCATATATGTACGTATATATGTATATTTGTATACATATATATATATATATGTGTGTGTGTGTGTGTGTGTGTGTGTGTGTGTGTATAT
>NC_068994.1:13637645-13638693 GCF_001194135.2 Octopus bimaculoides
TGTGTGTGTGTGTGTATATATATATATATATATGTACGTATATGTGTGTACATTTATACGTACATACATACATACATACCAGCATGCATACGTACATACATACATGCTTACATATGTATTATTGCATTACATATTGTATTACATGTAATACAATTTTTCTGAATTTTAAGATTTGTTTTTATATGCTAGGCCACTTGGTTTTAAATTGATGTTAATCAAATGAATATTAAATTTATAGCCCCCAATATATAAATATATACATATAGATGTATACACGCACATACTTACATACATATACACACACGTGTAGTATATATATATGAAAAGCTTTGCGTATTAGAGTGTGCATTAAAGAGAACATATTCAAATCAGATATTTTGGTTATTTCCGCCATTTTCTAGTATTCTTCGACATATCGCCAGTCTTTATTTTCTTTTACAAGCCTCTCTGCGATCCGCTGACAACGGAGACACGAACATATAAATTAGTCTTTATTAGCGATATATTTCGAAGAGTTTGCAGCTATATATAATAGCGTGCAGTTTATTGGTTTTAAAATTCCCCTTGATTCGGGAAGAAAGGGTGAACTATTGGCTGTCGGATTTGAACCACACATTTACTGACTGGTTTCAAGAAATGACTATGATATCCTGTCTGGGGAGTGGGGAACACTCGAAGTTAAAATTTCGTTGCGGTGATATCGCAGTTTTCTCATCTACGCATTTTCGATCCAGCTACGATGTCTAATAAACGGGTACATAGACTCGATTGGGCAAGTGTGAGGATTTTGACTTGGAATAAATAAGGCCCACTATATGTATTGAGATGCTTTTCCCTTTTATTTGTACAATCAAACACAAACGGCACACAACGTACAAACGTACACGAAAATGGCGCAAATACACGCGGCAGACAGCACACAAACATACATGAGACTACACACGCACAGTTCGCAGCACACATTCACACCGGTACCTACACACACACACACACACACACACACACACACACACACACACACACACACACACACACACACACACACACA
>NC_068994.1:13639958-13641297 GCF_001194135.2 Octopus bimaculoides
GCAGAATCGATAACACGCCGGGGAAAAATTCTTCGCGGCCTTTCGTCCGTCTTTACGTTGTGACTTCAAATTCCGCCGGTAGATAGAACGATAGACTGACAGACAGACAGATAGATAGATAGATAGATAGATAGATAGATAGATAGATAGATAGATAGATAGATAGATAGATAGATTGATTGATTGTTTCATTCATTCATTCATTCGTTCATTCATCGATTGATTGACTGATTGATTGATTGATTGATTCCGATTTCGCTTTAGCATAGCGTTACTAGTGACTAGGTGTAAGAACTCAATATAGTTATTCTTTAGAGTAAAGCTTCAGATGAGTGCAGTGCGTAATACCAATGTCAGTGAATGACAAAAGAGCAGAAATTACGTAATCATTTTCATTAGCTTACACCTGTTTCTGCTATGAGAAGTATTGCGCTCAGAGCTGAATGCTTGTGTGACATCTTATAGCTTCCTCGAAGACTTTTAAATGATCAGATAGATAAAAAGGATAGATAGGGAGAGAAAGAGAGAGAAAGAAGTATTTATCTCCAGTGTGTTGAGCTTTGTCCTTTCCTTTTACACGACCGAATTTGTCCCTGTGTCAATCTGTTCGTCTGTCTCTCTAAAATATATATATATATATATATAAAACGAGAAAGACCCTTTCTGTTGTCGTGGCAACGCAGTTTTGTGACAACAATTAACTCTTAATAGACTACACGGTGCAACAACAATAGTAACCAAGGGTACATGACAGTTGACAGTTGTAAGAAAGTGATGGTGGTGGTGGTAGTGGTGGTAGTGGTGGTAGTAGTAGTAGTAGTAGTAGTTGTGGTGGTGGTGGTAGTTTGTGGTCTGTTTATAGGGGGAGACGAGTGGGGTTAATTTTTGGTCTGTAATGACATGGGCCATTTGATACCTCAAGTACTTACGTATGTGTACACGCAGAATGCTTTTGTGTTTGACTTCAGGTGGAAAGCGACGAGCTGGAAGAATGCTTAGCGGTACTTCTGGCTCTTTACGTCCTGAGTTCAAATTTCATCGAGGTCGACTTTGCCTTTCATCCTTCCAGGGACGATAAAATAAGTACCAGTTGAGTACTGGTGTCGATGTAATCGACTATCACCCTCCCTCATATTTCAGGCCCTGTGGCCATAGTAGAAAGGATTATTATTATTATTATTATTATTATTATTATTATTATTATTATTATTATTATTATTATTATTACTATTATTACTATTATTATTATTATTATTATTATTATTATTATTATTATTATTATTATTATTATTATTATTATTTCTCTTTGTTGGAGCGCCTGGAGTCTTACATGCGTAGT
>NC_068994.1:13642428-13643103 GCF_001194135.2 Octopus bimaculoides
GGCTTACAGTAGGATAATTGTTTACGTTTCGATCTTGGCAGCCATTAAATATTTTGATTACTAAATCTCAATAAACTATTTAATATCCATATAAGATATAAATCTTTTTAGCGGTAACGCGAAACTAGAAATTCTCAACGGAGCTAAGATCTCCATCTTATTATGTATGTATGTGTATCGCATTATTATGTATGTCTGTGCGTCCGTGTGTGTGTGTGTGTGTGTGTGTATGAGAATAGGAGAGGACCAGTGTCTATGTGTATGTTTGTACATGTTTTCTCAGATACACATCTATACATTCACATACCCTCACATGCACACACACCCGCACACATTCACCAACACTCACACAAACACCGATCTATGTGACGCAAAACCGTCACCTATTTGTAATGGCACGCTGTATGTGACAACTTTAATGTTTCCGTGAAGAGATCATGAGTCACATGATGTAAGAATGAGTGTCAATCATTGATTGGTCAGTTGCTTATACAGCATTCATAGGCGTGCTGGTGGTGTGGGTAGTCGTCGTGGTGATGGTAGTGGTGGTGGTGGTGCTGGTGCAGCTGGTGCTGTTGCAGGTGGTGGTGGTGGTGGTGGTAATGAAAATGGTGGTGATGGTGCTTCTGTTGTTGCAGTGATGGTAGTGGTGGCTGTGGTGATGAGGGTGATGGT
>NC_068994.1:13643489-13644101 GCF_001194135.2 Octopus bimaculoides
GACGGTGGCGGTGGTCGTTTCGGTCGTTCTTGTAGTTGTGACCGGTGTGTTGTCTGCTAAGGGACCTCAATATGTCAAATGCCAGCCTTTGACACGACTGAGACGCGACTGAGTCTCCCCACAATGTGTCACAGCTGTTCTTAATTACGATAGATATGACAAACTGACCTCCCCCCTCAGCACGGCCACCCACACGCACGTCCATGCACACACAGACACACACACAAATACACACACACACATGTATACATGCACGTACGCACACACATGTATACAGGCGCGCGCAAAGACACACACCTATATAGCCAGATATACACACACGTGTGTGCTTGTGTGTATACATATATATATGTATAACGTGCATACACCAATATACATACGTGTACGCGGGTGTGTAATTATAAATGTACATACAACCAGCCAAACAAAGACAGACACACACAGACACACAGACAGATCGACAGACAGACAGAGAAATAGATAGATAGATAGATAGATAGATAGATCGATAGATAGATAGATAGATAGATAAATAGATAGACATATTGGCTGACAGACAGCTCTCTCTCTCTCTCTCTCTCTCTCTCTCTCTCTCTCTCTCTCTCTCTCTCT
>NC_068994.1:13644139-13644646 GCF_001194135.2 Octopus bimaculoides
TATATATATATATATATATATATATATATATATATATATATATATGCACATATATATATAACACTCTAAACTCATTCACATATGCACAGATCTTTGGAACCGCCTTGTCCCAGCCAAGAAGACCTTGCCCTGGTCTTAGGGAATGGGTTCAGGTCTGCCATGAAGAATTTCAATTAATCTTAATGAAAAATATCCATTCATGCCTACCAATATTCATATACATACGTAGACACATACATACATACATACATACATACATACATACATACATACATACATACACATATGCATACGCATATGCTTCCGTACGCACATACACTGGTAAAGAAACACCAAAAGCACAAACATACAAAGAATTTAACTTCTAACCTTCCAGATTCACTGATATTCGGTCAAAATGACGGATAACTGCAGACAAAGCGACAACAATATGTTTGGGTGGGGGTGCGTGTGCGTCTGTGTTTGTGAGTGTGTACATATATATATATATATATATATATATATATG
>NC_068994.1:13644656-13644938 GCF_001194135.2 Octopus bimaculoides
ATATATATATATATATATATATATATATATATGTGGCTGTTATATATTATATATGTTATATGTTATATATTATATATATGTATGTGGCTGTGTACTAAGAAGCTTGCTTCCCAACCACATGGCTTCCGGTTCAGCTCCACTGCGCGGCACTTTGGACAAGTGTCTTCTAATATAGCCTCGGGCCAACCAAACCCTTGTGAGTAGATTTGGTAGACTGTACACACACACACATATATATGCATGTATATATATATATATATATATATATATATATATATATAT
>NC_068994.1:13645639-13646692 GCF_001194135.2 Octopus bimaculoides
GATACTTCCTTTAGGTGCGCTATATACATCACAGGCGCGTATGCACACACCCACTCGTACACAAGCACAAACACACACACACACACACACACACACACACACACGTATATGTAAAACATTCTTGGGTGATTATACCTTATAGATTTCCAAGTAAGTATATACATACATACATAAAGAAGCCCGTCGTATATGTGTATATATATATGTATATATGTGTGTGCGTGTGTGTGTGTTTGTGTCTGTGTTTGTCCCCCCAACATCGCGTGACAACCGATGCTGGTGGTTTACGTCCCCCGTAACTTAGCGGTTCGGCAAAAGAGATCGATAGAATATGTACTAGGCTTCCAAAGAATAAGCCCTGGGGTCGATTTGCTCGACTAAAAGCTGGTGCTCCAGTATGGCCGCAGTCAAATGACTGAAACAAATAAAAGAGTAAAGAGTATACATACATACATACATACATACATACATACATACATACATACATACACATACATACATTCATACATATATATACAGGTCGCCGACTTACGATCGATCACTTTACGACGATTTGGGTCCCAGCTCCCGGCAGCAATAATAAATAGTCCAATTGAAATCTAAACCCGTCTACGGATGATGTCAGCTAACAAACACTTCCCCTATAGTTGGTTATCGATCGCCACTGTGGTTACTCTGAGTGTTGGATGAATATCCTGTCGCGGAGACATCGAGGCAACCTCGTATTTGGTCATAAGACAATTGTCTGAGATTCCGAAATGTTTGACTAACTATATTACAGAATGCTGTGTATGACTTTTAGCTGAGAATGTACCTTAAGAATGTGAATATATAAAACAAGGGTATGTTGAAAAAATTGAAAAAGTTGCAAAGACTGAAACCGGTACTAAAATGTACTTCATGATAATATTATTTTAGCATTTTCTGTCTTGTCCTATTTTCCTTATACATTACATATCAACTCATGTTTTACTTTTCAGCCTCCTATATATAAATAAAATATAAATAATATATATATTATAATATATATATATATATATATATATATATATA
>NC_068994.1:13647046-13650252 GCF_001194135.2 Octopus bimaculoides
CGGAGTTGATAAAAAAAGTACCAGTGGAACACTGTGGCCGATGTAATCGACCATCTCCTCCCCTCAAAAGTTGAGACTTTGTGCCTATTCGTAAATTTTGGCACAAGCCCAGCAATTTTGGGGGTGGGGAGGATAAGTCCATTACATCGATCTCAGTGCTCCACTGGTATTTATTTTACCGACCCCGAAAGGACGAAGGGCAAAATGGACTTTGGCGGAATTTGAACTCAGAAAATATTGACGGATGAAATGCCGCTAAACGTCCTGACCGGACGTACAAATGATTCTACCAGCTCGCCACTTTACAGCAGTACAATGATTATTACGCGTATTTCTATATTTTCTCTCTTGTTTCTTCATTACAGACAGCTACCGGAAAACAGGATTACCAAAATTGAGAAGGAAGCTTTCCGCGACCTCTTCGCCATGGAGAGATTGTAAGTAGGATTATGTCTTTATATTATTACTTTTCCTTCAGTCTTTCAGATTTTTGAAGCCGTTAATGCGGTTTCATATAATTTCGGTCGTCATTTTACCGATGTTACTTTGCAGATTTGATGGTATATAAGACAGAATTTTTTTTTCCGAAAACATACCTCAAAAGCGAAAAACGTCACCCCAGGTCCTACTTGCGAAGTTGGGCCTCCAATAAATTTATTTTGACCCTACAGGCTATTTTAATTCTTGTGATTTCTTGCTTTATTTTCAGCTGTACTGCCAACTTTCTTGTTATATCCAGTCATATTTTTTGCTATAATTGAGCTAGTTCTGCAATGTTTTGCTAGGTTACTTTAAATATAGATTTCAAATTTTGAGACAAGGCCAGCAATTTCAAGGGAGGGGGTAAGTCGATTACATTGACCCCAGTGTTCAGCTGGTACTTATTTTATTGATTTCAGAGGGATGAAAGGCAATATCGAAGTCGGTGGAATTTGAACTCAAGACACGAAGATTGCTTCAAATATTACACGCTTTAATATGGCTGCGAGCTGCCTGAATCGTTAGCACGCCGGGCAAAATGCTGAGCGGCATTTCGGCCATTTTTATTTTCTGCGTTCAAATTCCGTCGAGGTTGATTTTGCATTTCACCCTTTCAGGGTCGATAAAATGAGTACCAACTGAGTACGGGGGGGGGGGCAACATAATCGACTTACCCCCGCCTTTGAAATTGCTGGCATTTTACCAAAATTTGAAATCAGTATAGCATTCTTTAATGCACTAAAATATGTTTTTCCTGAAATCGCGCTGCAGAAATTTGGGTGCATCTAGAATGCCTGTGCACATTTCATGCTATCAAATACGGCAGAGTTTTAGGGTTTCATTGCCTGAATCAGTAGAGCAATATTTTGTTACAAATCTTTACGTCCTGATTTCAAATCCTACAATGGCTCACGTTGAGTTTATATTTTTCAAAGCTTGATAAAATGAGAGCATTGGTGATAAAATGAGAGCATCGTTTATACCTTTTGCTCTCAACTATGAAGTATTGGTCCATTGTTACAGATAATTACGATCCCAAAACTTTAAGTAAGCACGTATTGTCATTGTTTCAATGTTTTTCTTTCGCACAGCTAATGTTCCAGATTCCCTTCAATTCTGATAACCATCAAGTGAAACTAGAAAATCTTCGTGAATGTGTTTCTCACATATAGAATTTACAATGAGTGCTAATTAACATAAGTATGCATCTATGTATACATATGAATTGCATATATACGTATATATTTATACATACACACACATACACAGTATAGTATAGTATAGTATAGTATAGTATAGTATAGTATAGTATAGTATAGTATAGTATAGTATAGTATAGTATAGTATAGTATAGTATAGTATAGTATAGTATAGTATAGTATAGTATAGTATAGTATACGTGAGTGGAGGCGCAATGGCCCAGTGGTTAGGGCAGCGGACTAACGGTCGGGGGATCGCAGTTCGATTCCCAGACCGGGCGTTATGTGTGTTTATTGACCAAAAGCACCTAAAGTTCCACGAGGCTCCGACAGGGGTTGGTGGCAACCCCTGTTGTACTCTTTCGCTCCAACTTTCTCTCACTCTTTCTTCCTGCTTCTTGAGTAAAGCTGCGATGGACTGGCGTCCCGCATAGACACAAATATATGTGTGTGTGTGTGTGTGTGTGTGTGTGTGCGTGCGCGCGTGTAGTTGATCCGTTTGAAACGGAATGAAGTCCAGCTAATGAAGCGGTTATAGGAATTTATTTAATGTAAAGTGGTTTTTGAAGGTCTGGTCTTGTTACAGACAAGCAGACAAAAGATAAATAGATTGACAAAGATAGGTAGATAGATAAATAGAGACAGAGAAAGATTGGTATATGCATAAAGAGATAGCCATACATACATTTATTCATACATATATACGCGCGTGCGTGCGTGTGTGTAAGACGAGATGATCGTTGCTGGAAAACCTTTCGATCATAGGTTTGCTTGATCAGATGTCTGGCATAGGGGTAAACAACAAAAACCCTCACGGCCCACAACAAGACCGTCGTTCAAAATTCTATCCTTGGGTGATTTCCAGTTTCGCATGGACGGTCTGCCATACATTTCGGTTTATTTTTGCGTTTGTGTGTGTGTGTGGGGGATGTTTTTTCACTAATTTTCTTTCTCTATCTGTCTGTCTGTCTGTCTCGTCTCTCTGTCTGTCTGTCTGTCTCTCTCTCTCTCTCTCACACACACACACACACACACACACACACACATTCCCGTTCACTTTCTTTCTCTTTCTTTCTCTTTCGCTCACTCAATCATTCACCGTCTTAAGTAGGTCTTCAAAAAACCACAGGCTTTTCCAACAAACATTTAGGTCAGTCTTAACACATTCATGCAAGATTTTTAGTTTTAGTCCACCCACCTCCTCCTCCTCTCACTCTCTTTCATATTATTGCGTATAGTAGTGCTTGATTCTGTGTGAATGTGATTATGTGTGAATGTGTATATGTGAATGTGTGCGTGTGAATGTGTATGTATGAAACACGTCATGAGAAAATATATTATTAATGAAATATATAATAGAATCTTAGTCTTTTTGCTGTTATAATTTATTAGTAATAATACACACACGCACACATACACGCACACATACACGCACACACATACACACACGCATATATATGTGTGTATATATATATATATATATATGTATATATATATATATATATATATATATATATATATATATAT
>NC_068994.1:13652516-13652812 GCF_001194135.2 Octopus bimaculoides
ATATATATATATATATATATATATATATATATATATATATATATACATATATATAGACACATCTAATGCAAACATACACACACACACGCATTCACAAATTGATATACACACGCACACGTACACAGAGGGTGAGAGGAAAGGGATAGTGGAAAAGAGGACTTTAAATACATATGTTGTGATAAGCTGCTTGATAGAAGAGGACATACATACCTATGCATATATCTGTGTGTGTATGTGTATGTGTGTATGTATGTATACACACACACACACACACACACACACACATATATATATAT
>NC_068994.1:13652822-13653523 GCF_001194135.2 Octopus bimaculoides
ACACACACACACACACACACACACACACATATATATATATATATATATATATATATATATATATACGATAGTGTACCGTTTTTCTTTCTATTAGTAGTTTTATCAACGTTTTTACTCATCTATTTTTTTCATTTTTTTGTTTACTTATTTATTATTTATTTATTTCGTGTGTGAGGGTGTATACGTTGCTGATAAAGTAGGGTCCGTCCTTTCTCATCTCGCATTCCTGTCGGTTGTTCTGTTTGAAGGAATTTGAAGAACACATATAATGATATACTTAATCTCTTTTGTATTCAATGACCTTATTAACTTTGAATACGTGTTTCGGTCCTCTTTACCTCATCAGTGGATCTGGTAATTATAGCATTGTATTTAAAATTGCATTAATGTAATTATAGCAGTTCAGTTCAAAACGATAATGTTATTTGTAGTTATATATGTTTGATAAAGGGGTCAGACGACTTGATCTCTAAAGCAACTGTGTAAACGAAGAATGTACTTTAAAGTTAACTGGTCCAAAAATGGACATGTTTCGATATAATTAGATCTCCTCAGGCGAGTCTAGTCAGACACTGCTGAATCCGCTTATTATAACTATGGAGAATTTTATTTACCGCTTACTGTTAACAAAATATGCTAAATGTTATCAATAATTATTGTTAATCTGAATGCGATCACAAGCGACTACCCATATGTATATA
>NC_068994.1:13654469-13655576 GCF_001194135.2 Octopus bimaculoides
TATATGTATATGTGTGTGTGTGTGTGTGTGTGTATTTGTATGTCTGTATTTGTCCCCCACCTCCGCTTGACAACCGATGTGTTTACGTCCCCCGTAACTTAGCGGTTCGGCAAAAGAGACCGATCGCATAAGTACTAGACCTACAAAGAATAGGTCCTGGGGGGGGGGGGTCTATTTGTTCGACTAAAGGCGGTGTTCCAGCATGGCCGCAGTCAAATGACTGAAACAAGTAAAAGAATAAATAAATATATATATATATATTTAATACGCGTGCGCACTCGCACTCACACACACACGCACACACACACACACACATATCCTTCTGTGTATCTAACAACACCAACTTAGTCTTTATCTCTTTATACACCCATTCACAATGTCTCTAACCACCCACCTACCAACCAGCCAGCCAACCTACCTACCTGCCATCTATCTGATGGACTATATATCTGTCACTTTTCTTTGTCTTACTTTTTATGCGTCTACCTGTCTCATACTTTCTACACACTCGTCTCTCTCTCTCTCTCTCTCTCTCTCTCTCTCTCTGTCCCTCTCTCCTTTTCTTAAATAGCTCTATGTCCCCACCCCCTGTCTTTCTTTCTTACTTCTTTTTTTCTACACTCTCACTGTTTATCCTCCTCCCCTCTATTTGTCACTCGCACGTAGTTACCTCTCTTGTTCTCTCTGGATTTTCTCCTCTACCTATCCCTCTCTCTAGATATTGATAGTTCAGATCGCAGTTTCTGACACCTTCTCTGACACTCATGTGACAATCACATAACAGAACTAGGATGTTATGGACAGCCATTGTTCCTAGTGGTTGTATGGTGGTGGTAGGGATATAGTGAAATGAGGAGGAGGAGGAGGAGGAGGTGGAGAAGAAGGTGTAGAGGTGATAGTGGAGGATTTGAAGTTCCTGCTATTGTTGTTTAGTACTCAGATCGACATACGTTGTGCAAATTTATGATCAAAGACGTTCCAGCCGAGACGCATCCGACATTGTGATATCTAAAACAACGTTTGTCATTGTGACTTTTAAATACATATACGTTAAATACACACACACACACACACACACACACACACACACACACACACACACACACA
>NC_068994.1:13655600-13656536 GCF_001194135.2 Octopus bimaculoides
ATATATATATATATATATATATATATATATATATATATATACGCGCACACACACACACACACACACATACATATATATATATAATAATACAACGGATATATAAGCATGTATGCACACATGTATGTACATACTTACATCTACATGTGTATATAGATGCATATTCGGGTACAGGACGTTAGAAAAATGAACTACAGACAACGGAACGAACACATAGTATATATATATATAAGGAAAATAGGACAATGTAGAAAATTCTAAAACATTTTAGTACCGGTTTCAGTCTTTGCGACTTTTTCAACTTACATACATACATACATACATACATACATACATACATACATATAACTACAAGTGGATTGTGGGCGATTATTTTTCCTCCGTCTTCCTTTTCTTTTGGACCTTCCTCTGTTTCCTGTTTCTGAAGAAGAGCTTTGCTCGAAACGTAAAACACCATTTCTTACCTTCCCTGAGCGTCTTATTAATATCTTACATGTACCACGTCCTCGCGTTGTTGTTTTTTCTTGTGTTTTTCTCCGTTTTTTTCTGGGGTGAGGTTTACTATATATATATATATATATATATATATATATGACAAACCACGGGTGACGACAGACAAGATGGGCCTCAATATCGACGGAAATAGAGTGATATATCAAGTAATACGAGTATGAAATCTCACATTCTGGACATTAATTTCTGCGTCAACAATTCAATAATCGTTGCACTTCTAATAAAGTCCGTCACAGCATACACACACACGTACACACACGTACACACACACACACACACACACGCATGTATGTGTATATATAAGTATATATATATGTGGTTATATTTATTATTATTATACGCCCTTTTAAAGCCTAGTCAGGCTCATGGGCCAGGTTTCTATGGCGTATGTCTTCCCCCCTCCCAGCTGGACGGGACGCCAGTCTA
>NC_068994.1:13659334-13660754 GCF_001194135.2 Octopus bimaculoides
TATGTATATATAAATATAATATAATATAATGTAAATAATATATAAATATATGTATATATCCATACATATATGTACATATCTACCTCTATATGTATACATACATGCATATATGGGTACGGGACATCCCCAAAAAACGTTAAACACAATGAGAAACGAAAACAGAAAACGAACTGTTTTTTGAACAACGAAAAGAAACAGAGAAACGAGACATGCAACATAAAGAATATTTCCCTTCATCAGTTGTCCCTGTCCCTCTACTCCGCGTTTCGGTGTGTGTTTGTGTGTGTGTGTGTGTGTGTGTGTGTGTGTGTGTGTGTGTGTGTGCGTGCTTGGAAAGCAAGTTTTTCACCACAGCCACTCATTTAATATTATTATTGAATTCATCGCCACCTTCCTTTAACTGGAAAAGAAAGGCTGTTATTTTATATTTCTCGTGGCCATTGCGAAAGAGGTTATATGGTAGACGAGATTGATGGTGCTGAAGTCAAACACGTTTCTCTTTGGCCAATCCCTAATGAACGTCTTCAAGTTTCACTTGAAAAGGAAAATGAGGGCAGATTAGGTGGTAGTCTTCTAGCTGGTTTGCTGAAAGGTGGATGAAAGTGGCCAGACTGGTACGAGTGAACGGGTCTGCCCTGAGCATACGCATGTAGTTGGAAAATAAAAGGAAAGGAGAAAAAGGCACCTACCCCAAAATTCAGAGTACCCATAGTTTTTTATGGGGTTTTTCCATAAAACACACACATACACACACTAACATGCACATACACACACTAACACACACATACACGCACACACACACTTATGTATATACACCTATTACAGCTCACTGAGTTTTTGTTCCCATTTCGTTCACCTTATTTATAAAATGTCTCTTTGCTTTTCAACTGAACTTTTTACCTACATTATTGTTTCATTACTAATTCACCAATCACTTAGTTATTACTACACGAAACAAAAATAAGGCTTTGAGCAGGATATCTCATCTTGTGTCAGCTACGTTTATCTCACCACCATCATCAATACCACCACCAACATCACCATCACCACCACTCAGAGAATGTCTATAATTTATGAATTAACGATAAGGAAAAATAAAAATAAAAGGAAGACGCTTAATGGGAAACAACATTAATAATGGTCACACATCTGTAAGCTCCATTATCAGATCGAAATAAAGACCAAGAAAGTTAAGCTACTTAAGCGGTAGATTAACAAAATCACTAGAGCGTCGATCAAAACGCCTTTCGGTTTTTAAGTTCCAGTTTTAAGCGCTATATTCAAATCCTGACGAGACCAACTTAAGTTTTCATTCTTCCGGGATCGGTTAAACGAACGAATATTTTGTCTGGTAGTTTGTGTGGTATACTCTTTTACTCTTTTACTTGTTTCAGTCATTTGACTGTGGCCAAGCCGGAGC
>NC_068994.1:13660960-13661836 GCF_001194135.2 Octopus bimaculoides
CCGCTAGCTTACGGGGACGTAAACACACCAGCATCAGTTGCCAAGCGATGCTGGGGAGACAAACACAGACACACACACACACACACACACACACACAGATATATATATATATATATATATATACACACATATATACGACGGGCCTCTTTCAATTTCCGTCTACCAAATCCACTCACAAGGCTTTGGTCGGCCCGAGGTTATGGTAGAAGACACTTGCCCAAGATGCCACGCAGTGGGACAGAACCAGGAACCATGTGGTTGGTAAGCAAGCTACTTACCACACAGCCACGACTAGAAAAACCGCATCGACTATTGTGTTCATAACAGGTACAAAGACACTCCTGGCGTGGGGAAGTATTAGCTTTGAAAAGCATAATGAAGGAGCATTGTCGTAAACAAAACAAAAAAGTCTTATAATTAAGTGGGTTATGCGGTTTTTCTGTCATTAGGTTTGACGTACGCCGATGGAGGATGAAGGCGAAGAAGAAGGAAGAGGGGGAAAGAAAAAGGAAAGAAAAAAACAAGAATATGTTTCTGCACATTCTCATTTATATGTGTGAGTCTGCGTGTGTGTGAGTGTGCGCGCGTGTGTGTGTGTATGTGTCTGCGTGTATGTGAGTGTGTGCGTGTGTGTGTGTGAGTCAGCGTGTTTGTGTCTATTTGTATTTATGTTTCATTATTAATTCATCAATCTCTTGGTTGGTTATTACTATATACATGCATACACACACACATATATATATATACATACTACACACATATATACATACACATACATACATTCACACATATATATACATACTAAACACACACACACACACACACACACACACACATATATATATATATATATATATATATATATATATATATATA
>NC_068994.1:13663160-13665840 GCF_001194135.2 Octopus bimaculoides
ATATACACACACATACATACATATATATATATGTCTAAATTACGCAGAAATGAAGATAACACTGACATCTCATTTTAATAGGCATATTTACCAAAATTACATGAAAATATCTTGAAATACTAAAGAGTAAATTTATTCAATAGAATCGCCATTGGCTTCAACGACGGCCTCCAGACGACTTCGGAATCTCCTGCAACTCTTCAGGACGGTCTCCTTGTTTAAGTTGATGAATGCTGCCATAATCCTTGCCTTCAGTTCATCTTTGGTGTTACAAAGAGTTTTGCTGGTCTCTCACTGAACTGCGCCCCACACATAATAATCAAGGGAATTGCAGTCTGGGGAGTTAGGTGGTCAGATGTTAGGGGTGATGTGTTCGCAGAAATTGTCTGACAGCCATGACTAGGTTCTCCTGCTTGTGTAGCATGGTGCAGAGTCCTGTTGCCAGATATAGGGTCTTCAGGCACTACCTCCTGCAGGCACTTGATGTAGGCTTCCGTGTTGTGTGAGACCGTGTGGGAAGATGAATGGAGGCATAACGTCGCCATCATTAGTGATCACTCCAAACATCATGATGTTGACTGGATGTTTGATTTATATCACTTTCGGTACATATCCTCAGATTGACACCCAAACACTCTGAAATGTTCGTATTGGCGCTTCCGGCGCGAATGCCAAGCAGTACAGCGTACCGTTTCCAAATCTCTAACAGAGTGAATTACGTCATGGTGCTGTTTTTCTCGTAGACGGTGCCCAACTGACCCTACTATACTGTGTAGTCAACAAATTCAAAAACAAACAATGGGCATGCGCGAAATAAAAAATATAAAATGGCGACAATTCACCCATCGCACCCTCTGTGTGTGTGTGTGTGTGTGTGTATATATATATATACATATATACTCATGCACTCATATACGCACGCACACACCCAGATATATACCCACACACATTCTTGAGAATAATTTAAGTGTGTCACCTACATATCAATGTGTATTCTATTTAACATCGAAAGCAAATAAAGATGAATTATTTTAACTCGGTTGAATGGAAAATAAAACTTCTTTCTTAAAACTACTGAAAATGATAAAAGGCCAGCGTAGGAAACATTTCCGCCATCTTTACTCCATTCAATGGACAGTAAAATATAAAACAGATTTTCTGACTATCAGTTTCTTAAGAACATTTTGTTCTAGTGTGTGGATGATTTACTCAGGACAAAAGAGAGGAAAAGTCAATTTCGTATGGGTGTGTTTAATATTGCTGCTGCTACTACTACTACTACTACTACTACTACTACTACTACTAGTAGTAGTAGTAGTAGTAGTAGTAGTGCTACTGCTGCTGTTGTTGTTATCGTTGTTATTGTTGCTTGTAGTGGGCTGACGTTTAGATTTCATATATAAATCTGCTTAGTGGAGTATTTGGTCTGTCTTTCGTTCTGAGTTCAAATTCTGCCGAGGGCGACTTTGACTTACTTTCCTTCATATCCTTTCAGAGTCAATAAAAAAAGCTACTGCAATCCATATACATAATCAACTAGTCTCGTCCTTTGCGTATATACAGATAAATATGTATGTATGTACATGTTTGTGTGACCGTATATAAGTGCATGATTCACGTACACACACACTCACATATTTCACGATTCTAAGGGCAAATATGGCGGATTCCAGTGAGGAAATTTGGCGATTCTAGAGAAGAAATTTCAGGATTCTAGGAGTAATTTCTAAAATGTGTACTGGCTTTGGATCGAAAAATTCTTTAGCAATTATTTCACGCAGATTTTTCTATTTTTTTGTATTTTGGGGGAATGTTATTTTTATTTTTGCTTGATATATTTTCATTAGAGGTGATTTTTAACGATGCTAATGAAAAATTTATGTTAAGGTTATGTAATAACGTTGTATAAAACTCTAATATAAAGTTGTTAATGTTATACAATAATTTCTGTTGCAGACAAAAGTACTTTAATATAAAGTTGTTAATGGTATGAAATAGTGTTGTATAAAATAGTTCTTTATTTAAAGGCTGTTAACGTTATGTAAATAAATTCTGCTGTATACAAAATTACTTCTTTCTTATATGTGAAAGGAACCAGGATAGTGAAGGGGGAAATTACTGAAAAGAAAGAGATCAAGAATTACTAACCTCGCTGCAATGTGCAACAGATCAAGCTCTTTAGATAATCCATCACTACGCCAATTAGTTTAGAATTTACACTCTGCACTTTGACCTGACATGCCGTGGTTTTATTGTACGATATGTAGCGTGGACGTCCAGGCTTATCGATTTTTTTTTTCTTCCCAGTCCGATCTTTTCCTCCACCACCACCACCACCACCACCACCACCACTTCCTCCTTTTCCTCTTCCTCTGCTTTTTCTTCTTCTTCCCTGTTCAATCATCTTCGTTCTTCTTCTTTCCTCATGCCTCACCTCCTACCCTTCTTCTTCTTCTTCTTCTTCTTCTTCTTCTTCTTCTTCTTCTTCTTCTTCTTCTTCTTCTTCTTCATTTTTTCTGATGCTTTTTATTTTCTATTCTTTTTTCTTCAGTTCATTTTCCTCCCTTCTTCTTCTTCTTCTTCTTCTTCTTCTTCTTCTTCTTCTTCTTCTTCTTCGTCCTATTTTTCCCTTCCTTATTTTTCTCCTCTTTCTTATTTTTTTTTATTTTGTTCTTCCTCT
>NC_068994.1:13666785-13669619 GCF_001194135.2 Octopus bimaculoides
TTGGTTGGTTAGTTGTTTGGTTGGTTGGTTGTGTGATTGAATGGTTGGTTAGTTGGTTGGTTGGCTGGTTGGTTGGTTGGTTGGTTGGTTGGTTGGTTCGTTGTGTGATTGGTTGGTTAATTGTTTGGTTAGTTGTGTGATTGGCTGGTTGGCTGGTTGGTTCGTTGGTTGATTGGTTGGTTAGTTGGTTGGCAAGTTGGCTGGCTTGTTGTGTGATTGGCTGGTTGGTTGGTTGGTTGGTTAGTAGGTTGATCAGTTGGTTGGTTGGGTAGTTGGTTGGTTTGTTGGTAGGTTGGCTAGTTGGTTGGCTGGTTGGTTAGTTGCTTGGTTGTATGGTTGATTGGTTTGTTGTGTGATTGTCTGGCTGGCTGGTTTGTTGGCTCGTTGGGTTATTGGTGAGTTAGCTGGTTGGTTGATTGGTTTGTTGGCTGGTTGTGTGATCGGTTGGTTGATTGGCTGTCTGGTTCGTTGATTAATTGGTGGGTTGGTTTTGTATGTTGTTGGCTGGTTGGTTGGTTGGTTGGTTGGTTCGTTCGTTCGTTAGTTGCTTGCTTGCTTGTCTGATTTATTGGATTATTGGCTGGTTGGCTTGCTGGTTAGTTGATTGGTTAACTAGTTAGCTGGCTGATTGGTCGGTTAACTGATTGCTTGGTCGGTTGTTTGCTGGATGGCTTGATTGCCAGGTTTATTGTTAATTGGTTTCTTGATGAAGTTGATGATTGATTAGTTGATTGGTTGGTTGCTTGTCTGATTGGTTAGTTGGTTGGTTGGTTGGCTGGTTGGTTGGCTGGTTGGCTGGTTGGTTGGCTGGTTGGTTGGCTGGTTGGCTGGTTGGTTGGTTGGTTGGTTGGTTACGTGGCTGGTTGGTTGGCGATATTAATGGCTCGTTTCTTAGCGTGGATGTGTGGGTGGGTGGCTGATTGGTTGATTTGGAAGACAGAACCAAAACCTGGGACACAAAATTTGATAGACGGTGGGGACAGGCTGCGCTAAAAAGATTTGAGAGGAGAGCAATTATGTCAAGGGGCGAGAAACAGACAGGGTCCACATGCGGGCAGTTTTGATGGGGGAACCGCATTACAGACACAGTTGAAAGTGTTGCTGATGTTGAGGGTAGCCATAAGCTTTCACCAAATTTCTTCTGGATGAGGGTCCACTTGTGATTGTCGAAGGAATGTGGGTCTGTAGTAGATGTGGCTTAATGGAAGCTGTGCTGGTGGCTATTAACGAGAGACAGACAGACAGACGATGACGACGACAACGATGCTGCTGGTCCTGCTGATGATGGTGGTGATTACGTTGTTGATGATGATGATGATGATGATGATGACGATGATGATGATGATGATGGTGACACTAACGCTGATGACGTTGATGATGCTGATGAAAATGATGATGATGATGATGATGATGATGATGATGATGATGATGATGATGATGGTGATGATGATGCCGATGACGACGACTACGATGATGACGATCGTAATGATGATTTAAATACGTTACCGTTGGCAACTCAACAGAAGTTACCGTTAAGCATATTTTATTGTTATATTTTATTGTTTTACTGGCAATGCAATAATCAGCGGCGGCGGCGGCAATGAGCATGATAACATTTCGAACAATGGCGACGACGACGACGACGACGACGATGACAACGGCGATGATGATGTTGGTGATGATGATGACGATGATAATGATGTTATATATCTTGCTTTTGGCTATTACCGTACTGTCATATAAGTTCTTGATGCTTGTATTTCTTCTGTTGCTGCTGATGATGGTGTTGTTGCTGATACTGATGCTGTTACCATAGTTGTTGTTGTTGTTGTTGTTGTTGTTGTAGCTGCTGCTGCTGCTGCTGTTGTCGTAGGCTTCATTATTGTTGTTTCTGTGGTTGGAAATTCTGCCAGTGAGGCCAATGACAACAACAGACAAAAAATTGCTTTCTACTCTAGGCACAAGGACCGAAATGTTTTGGGAAGGGCCCAGTCGATTAGATCGACCCCAGTACGCAACTAGTACTTAATTTATCGACCCCGAAAGAATGAAAGGCAAAGTCGACCGCCGTGGAATTTGAACTCAGAACGTAAAGACAAATGAAATACCGCTAAGCATTTCGCCCGGCGTGCTAACGTTTCTGCCAGCTCGCCGCCCTTACAACAAACAAAAAATTTAGTCAAAGAAGGCCCCTGCATACGGTCGCTGGAGCCGCTGGCAATATCCCTTCAAACTTTATCGTCTAAATGTACTCCGGAGTGGTACACTGAGAGTAGAAACGTAACAGATTGGGCTGGTCACGGGTGGAAGGCCTTCCTTGTTCATTTAGAGGCAAAAACAACAACGCCAAAGCAATAGTAACAACCACATTATCAGCATGAAGATAAGCAAGGGCAAAATACAACACTTACTACTACCACTACTACTACTACTACTACTACTACTACTACTACTACTACTACTACTGCTACTGCTACTGCTGCTGCTACTACTACTACTACTACTACTACTACTACTACTACTACTACTACTACTACTACCACTCTCTTCCTTCTACAGCGCTTACAATACCTTCACCATCACCACCACCACCAACGACAACAATAAGTACTACTACTACTACTACTACTACTACTACTACTACTACTACTACTACTACTACTACTACTACTATTACAACTGCTATTGTTTTCCTATTACAGCTATTACACTACCTTCACCATCACCATCACCACTACCAACAACAACAACAACAACTACTACTACTACTACTACTGCTATTGTTTTCCTACTGCAGCCATTACACTAATTTCACCACCACCACCACCATCACC
>NC_068994.1:13669880-13670780 GCF_001194135.2 Octopus bimaculoides
CACCACCACCACCACCACCACCACCATCACCGAAACAACAACAACAACAAAAACAATAGCCACCACTCCAATACCTAATAACAACGAAAATCCTATTGTTTCATTACCACATCGATCACCAACAACACTATTAAATCAGCCTTCACCACCATCACAAATCTATCGACATCAACAACTGCGAAGGCAGCAAGAACAACAACACCACCACCGCCACTACCACCAACGCTACCATCAACACCACCACTGACATTACTACCAAGACCAACACTATCACCACCTCCACCACTACCAATGCCACCACCAACACCACAGTCAACATCATCAGCAACACTACAACCACCACCACCAATACCACCACAACCGCCACCTACATACATAACCACCACCAACAACAACAACAACACCACCATCAACACCAACACCACTACTACCACCACCAGTAACGCCAAACGACAATATCAACACCAACATCAACATCACCAACACCGCCAACATCAACAGCAATACCATCAGCAACAATAACATCTTTATCAACATGGCCACCACCAACAGCACCACCACCAACACCACCACCAAGAACAACTCTAACACCAATACCATATTCACCACCCCGTGACCACCACCACCAACAACAACAACATCAACGATGACATCTCCATCACTGCCATCACCATCGCCATCAACAACTGCAATCACGGCTCCACCATGAACAGTAACAAGCACAGCAGCACCGGCAACAACAACAACAGAACCAGTAACTGCAATAACAACAACAAGACCACAATCCAGCAACGTAACTGGAGGCCATGTCCAAAGAAGAGAAAAATTTTGCCAGAAAACCAAATCAAATCAAATACTGCAGCTGTGTGCGTCTGTGTGTGTGTGTGTGTGTGTGTGTGT
>NC_068994.1:13672550-13673153 GCF_001194135.2 Octopus bimaculoides
ATATATATATATATATATATATATATATATATAGAGAGAGAGAGAGAGAGAGAGAGGTATGCATATATATGATGGTGCTGTTGGTGGCATAAACATCATCATCATCAGCAGCAGCAGTACCAGTAGTATTAGCCACAGCAGAAGTAGTCGCCGCCGCCGCAGCAGCAGCAGCAGTAGTAGTAGTAGTGGTCTACGACTCAAAATATATTGTACTCAACATGTTTGCTGGTAGAGTTTTGTTTTTGTTATCATTTGTTTTTATTATTATTATTATTATTATTATTATTATTATTATTATTATTATTATTATTATTATTTTCATATTCATCTTCTTTCAAGTTTGTTTCCATTATCGTTATTATTATTATTATTATTATTATTATTATTATTATTGAGTGAGAGAGCAGTGTATGCTCTCTATTATTATTATTATTATTATTATTATTATTGTTATTATTATTATTATTGTTATTACTATTATTATTTCTTTGCAAGGCAGAGTTTACTTACACTTCCAAACTTTGCAAGATGTTTCACTAAGAGAACAGCCAGCAAAGCAGTTTACTGTTCTCTGGGTGAAACATCTCGTAAGTCTTAAGTAAA
>NC_068994.1:13673311-13674635 GCF_001194135.2 Octopus bimaculoides
TATATATATATATATATATATATGTATGTATATATATGCGTGTGTGTGTATGTGTTTACATACATACATATATATATGTGTATATGTGTATATACATACATACATACGTTACATACATACATATGTGTGTATGCGTAAAGATGAAAAGAAAAGAGACTTGCGTTTAATGAAAATCGCAGGACCGTCATATGTTCAGAGAGCATGTCTATATTGAGAAACTATAGCAAAGTTTGTCTTGTGCTGCTGCTGCTACTACTACTACTACTACTACTACTACTACTACTACTGTAGAACAATAACTGCAGTCTATGTTCCTCCTCCGTTTCCTGTTTTCTTTTTATATACTCTTCCCATTCTTTTTGTTCCTACACCTCTAGCACCCGCAACCCACCCTCTGTCACCAGCACCACCATTACCATCATCTCTGTAACAAAAGCCATCACTAAGATGCTAGATGTTGCTGTCATCGCCGTCAGTAACATGACATCAACCCCTGAACGACCAAAATGATAGTACTGCCTCTACCAAGTGGTCCGAAAGGCTACATATAACAGCTAAATTACCTTCAAATTACACTTTTAGTATCTTAAAATATGAATGGCAGGTAAAAATCATTAGATTATGTAAATATAGTGACTGATTTACTAAAGGCGGGATGTCCACGGTTGTAGCGTCTTTGTGTCATTGTTCTATTCAGTCATACCTTTCATGCAGCTAAAGAACGACATAAATAATGATTAATGAGTAATGATTAATGACTATCACTTCACAATCACTATCACCATCATCAACATCATAAGGAGTCATTACGCATATGCTCGCTCTCGCTTGAAATACCAGCCAAATATTAGTACAAAACTGTCTTCTGAGAAATGAAAGATACGTTCGATATCGTGATCCTAGATGTAGATCTATATTTAAGAGATGAGGAATTATGCACGTTATTTACATTATTTACGATTACCGAATATTTGTTCTGATCTTCTTTGTTGTTAACACAACGTTTCGGCTGATATATCCTCCAGTCTTCATCAGGTGTCTTGGGGAAATTTCGAACCTGGGTTCTCATTCCTAAGGTATTTTTCGATGTTTATTATTATTATTATTATTATTATTATTATTATTATTATTCAGGTCACTGCCTGGAATCGAACTCGGAATCTTGGAGTTAGCAGCCCACGCTCTTAACCACTATGCCATATACCCGAAGTGGTTAAGAGCGCGGGCTACTAACCCCAAGATTCCGAGTTCGATTCCAGGCAGTGACCTAAATAATAACAATAATAATAATAATAATAATAATAATAATAATAATAATAACAAC
>NC_068994.1:13674645-13675614 GCF_001194135.2 Octopus bimaculoides
TTATTATTATTATTATTATTATTCAGGTCACTGCCTGGAATCGAACTCGGAATCTTGGAGTTAGCAGCCCACGCTCTTAACCACTATGCCATATACCCGAAGTGGTTAAGAGCGCGGGCTACTAACCCCAAGATTCCGAGTTCGATTCCAGGCAGTGACCTAAATAATAACAATAATAATAATAATAATAATAATAATAATAATAATAATAACAACAACAACAACAACATCGAAAAATACCTTAGGAATGAGAACCCAGGTTAGAAATTTCCCCCAAGACACCTGATGAAGGCTGGAGGGTATATCAGCCGAAACGTTGTGTTAACAGCAAACAAGATGCGGACAAATATCCGTCAATTGTAAATAATGTAAATAATGTATCCTAGATTTAGTAAGTCTGTATATCACTGCATCGACCAGACTATCGGATGTTGTTATACACCGCCCGTCACGCTGCATTTCCTCGTATCATTGTAGCATTTCAATGATGCAATGCCGCTGGTTAGGCAGGCAGACCGGCCGGCTAACCCTATCCCTGAATGGAACGCCAGTCTGTTGCAGCATTACTCATTTACAGCTGAGTGGACTGGGGCAGCGTAGACTGAAGTGTTTTGCTCGAGAACACAACGCATCGCCTTGTCCAAAAAGAACCAAGATTGCGATCTTGCGATTGTGAATGCAGCACGCCTTCATTCAGTAATGCAACAGCAACGACGACGACGACAGGTCTAGCAACACTACTATGACCAGTAATACCACTCACTATAACCTATACCAAAACCGCTACTGCCACCACAGAACAACCAGCAGCACCAACACCACCAGCTGCAACAGCAGCAACAGCATCACCAACACCACTGCCACCAAGCGCAACATCAGTCCAAAAACATGCGGCGTCACACACATACAAATATCGTCTTCTTTTGATTTACACGGGAAGCGACGTGCATGAATATGCATATATATATA
>NC_068994.1:13675771-13681202 GCF_001194135.2 Octopus bimaculoides
TATACGGGTGTGAGTGTGTGTATATGTGTGTGTGTTTGCCCTAGTCCATAAAGTTACACATCTCCAGCGCATGAAAAAAAAGTTTTATAAACTCAAGTACATTCACATTAAAGTGTGCGTATATGTATGTGTGTGTCTATATATATATATATATATATATATATATATACACATGCACACTCATATGTATAAAGATGTATATATCTATATATATAAACTATATATTTTATATAGATATATATGCATACCTCCTTTGTATATAAGTATTTGTGTATATGCATAAATGTGTGAATGAGTCTTATATACATATATATATAGACATACATACATGTATAATATGTATGCATGCGCTCACACACACACACACACACACACACACACATATATGTATGTATGTATACGCAGTTACATATGATATGGTGTATGTGCGTATATTTATTCGGAGTAAGCATGTATATTTACACAACTGTTAATATATATGCATAGATGTATGTATGTGTATATAAATATATAGATATGTATATGTACATATGTTTATATATATCTGAGGGAAACACACACACACACACACACACACACACACACACACACACACACACACATATATATATATACATATATATGCGTATGTACATATGTCTGCCTGTATATGTGTGTTGTTTGCGCATGTGTGTTCGAATCAGTGTATTTGGATGACAACATCTGGTTGTACCAGCGACATGTTGAAAACATTATCGTCTGCTTTATACATTAGTGTCTTCTTTAAAACTTTTCAAGTGATCTGATTATTTTCCTGTTGCTAGAGCTTAGTCTCTATTAAAGTGGGACTGTCGGGCTTATAAGACACGCCGAACACAATCGTACTTCGAGTGCAAGGTAAGAAGCGAAGAAAAATAGTACAAATTTCCTTTTCATTTTCTTTTTCTTTTTTCAAATACGTCCCGGGATCTCCTTCCTTAAATAAACAACTAACAGGAAATAAATGTCAATATATGTGTGTGTGTGTCCGTGCGTGTATGTGTATGTGTGCGCGCGAACGCGTGTGTGTGTGTGTATGTGTACGCATGTTTGTGTGTGTGTGTGTGTGTGTGTATGCATGTATGTATGTGTGTATGTTTTATTGTTGCTTTATATAACCGCATTACGTCGGCACTTAAACACATTATCGAAGGAGGAAGATGGCTGATAATGAAGCAGAGAGGCAGAAAAAGAGAGACAGGCAAAGAGAGAGAGAGAGAGAGAGAGAGAGAGAGAGAGAGAGAGAGAGAGAGAGAGGGGGGGGGAGAGAGAGAAGGTGTGAAGAGAGAGGACATGGTAGTGATGAAGGAGAATGAAAGAAAGGTCGGGAGAGAGGGCGTTAAAGAAAGGGAGATAGCGGCATAGACAGAGAGCATGGAGACAATCAATAAAAAGTGGAAGGCGTAAAGGGCAGAAAGAAATTCGGAATAGAGAGGAAGAGAATGAGTAGAGATAGATAGATAGATAGATAGATAGATAGATAGATTAATAAAGAGAGAGCGCGCGAGAGAAAGAGAAGTGTGACAAACGTACAACTCATGTGACTCACATAAGCCAATATTTGTTTCATATTCATTTTCTTTTATATTAAGCTATTTTTTAAAGTTCTTATGGAGTTTCGGTTTTTACTCATTTATTTATTTATTTATTTATTTAATGTTTCACTGTTATATAGCATTGGTTTGCTTGCTTTAATGAGTTCTTGAGTTTTCTGTGACTGGTTTAGCTTCCCCGATTATTCCTCTTCGTGTAGACTTGCAGCATATAATCTTAGATTGTTGAATGAGGTAAACATGTCGGACATTTTATTTTTAGCGTATCTTTATTTTTTATGTTTCTTCAGAGGATGTGCTTGTCTGCTCAACTATCTCGTTGACTCTCAACTAACCCTACGATGACTCATTTTTATAGATTGGAGTCAGAGATGACTCTAGTGACGTCTAGGTATTTACACAGGTTTGCCATTATTAATTAATTATTCAACGCCTTTTCTTTTCTTGCATTGGCTAACTTTTGTAAAAGTTAGTCACTAAAAGAGAGCCACTACCGAGAGGTGGGATTTGAACTCAGCATGCAAAGATCTGCAATAGATAGCGCAAGACATCTTAAACAATTTTGCTAATAAATCGCTGAAGGACTGGTATTTTATCGATGTTAAAAAGGTGAAAGATGAAAGTGAGCTCCGCTGGGTTTCAACCCAGAGCGTACAGAGTCAAACCAAACAACGTAAAAGCCATCGCTAACAATTCCACTAATTTATCGTTCAAAGACTGGCACTTTATCGATTGATATCAAAAGGGTGAAAAACGAAACTAACCTCCGGAGGATTTGAATCCAGAGAGCCGAAGCAAATACCGTAAAGATATCTCTAGCAACTCTGTAAATATGTCGCCCTAGTAATTGTTCGTTATCAATCGTAAAAGTGAGGAAATTGACCTCAGTGGGACTCGAACTCAGAAGCTAACATATTTTTCTTTTTTCTTTGCAGTTTGTTCAACAATCTAATGACTTTGCCAATTCTCAAATTCCTTTTTATAAACGTTTTATAATTTCAAAATACTCTTGTCATACAATTATACAATTGAACTCCTGACATCAATTCAAAGCATCAGAGCTCTCCGAGGACTAAGGCAAATTGTCGCCGAACAAATCATTGCATTGTTGTTGTTGTTGTCATCGTCGTCCTTATTGTAATCACTGTCGTAGCCGTAGTCATAGGCTTCACTGTAGCCGTAGTCATAGTTGTCATCGTAGTTCTAGTTACAGTCCTCGCTCGTCGCAAACGTCGTGGTCGTAGCTGTAGCACAAGTAGTCGTAATCATGGCCGAAGTCGTCTTACTCGTGGTAGTCGTAGGCCTCGCTGTAGTTATGACCGTAGACCTAAGTTGTCGTCGTAATTGGAGTCATAGCGTTCATCGTAGTCGCTGCTGTTGCAGTCGTTGGCGTAGTCCGAGTCGAACTCGCCGTCTTGTTATCGTTGTAGAAGTCGTCGTTGTCGTAGCACTTGTCTTACGTGCGGTCGTCATCGCTGTTGTCATCGTCGCTGTTATCATAGTTATAGTCGCAATTGTTGCTGTTCTTGTTGTTGTTACTTCTAATCAAAGACGTTTAAACAGCCATGATCATCCCTATCCTGTCGTTATACGGCCAGCAAAATATCCTGTCTATAGTCTATCTAAATTTCAGAGCACATTGCCAAACGTATACTTTGCGCAGGCATGGCTGTGTGGTAATGAGCTTGTTTTCCAACCACATGGTTCCGGGAGCAGTCTCGCTGCGTGGCACCTTGGGCAAGTGTCTGCTTTTATAGTCTTGTGTCAGCCAAAGCCTTGTGAGTGGATTTGTTTGACAGAAACTGAAAGAAACTCGTCGTTTATATATATATATATATATATATATGTATGTATGTATTTGTGTGTGTGTGTCTATTTGTCCACCCGACCACCATCGCTTGACAACCGATGTTGGGTGTATACGCCCCGAAACTTAGCGGTTCGGTAAAAGTGCCCGAAAGAATAAGTACCAGGCTTACAAAGAATACGTCCAGGGGGTCGATTTCTTCGACTATACGGTGGTGCTCCAACATGGCCACAGTCAAATGACTGAAACAAGTAAAAGAATAAAAGAATAATTCAATTTTTGCTACTGCTGTAAGGCGTATATTGACGTAGATTTGGCTGCTAATTTTAGCATGTTCAGCGACCACACAGAGGCTCACCTTTCTTGGCTCAAATAGGATGATTCTGATGTTCATGTTAAAAACAACACGAGATTAATAGCTACCGCGTGTGTGTGCGTGCGTGGGTGTTTGTATTCCTGGGTCCCTGCTCCAGTGTACATTGGGTAAGGGATGTGTTAGTATGAGTGTATGTGTTTGTGTATGTCTATGTGTATATGTGTGTGTGTATGAGTGCGTGACCGAGTGTAAGTATGTGTGTGAGTGTACCTTTCTATGTTCCTATTTCTGTATGCGTGTGTATGTGAGTGTGTGTGTGTTCCTATATCTGTGTGAGTGTGTGTTCCTACTGTTTTTTGTCTCTCTCTCTCTCTGTTTCTGTATTCCTATCCCTGTGTGTGTGTGTGTGTGTGTGTGTGTGTGTGAGTGTGTGTGTGTGTGCGTGCGTGTGTGCGTGCGCTGACGTGTGTCCTGAAGTGGGTGCAGTGAAGACACTAGGGCACGCTATGAAAATGTTATTTGGTATGAAATATAAATTATGTCGGTTTAAACTTGCATTTTAATCTGAACATCTCTTTCCCATGCCGCTCTACCTGTTTCTCCCTCACTTCTCGTCCATCTCCATCCAAACTTCGCTTTTCTATTTCTCACTTTCTCTCTCTCTCTCTCTCTCTCTCTCTCTCTCTCTCTCTCTCTCTCTCTCTCTCTCTCTCTCTCTCTCTCTCTCTCTCTCTCTCTCTCTCTTTCTGTGTCTTCCTTATTCTCTTTCTGTTTCTCTTTCTCTAATCCCTCCCCCTTTGCATATTTCCATATACGCACAAACATACACACACACGTATATACAGTGCCCCAGATTTAGGACAAACGAGATCCTGTGCTAGTTAAGTTATGAGGCCTCTTACTTGGACAGTCAGGCATACATGCACAGGAAATTTAGGAATAGCTAAAATATTACGTGTTACCAGATCAATCATTACTTCTTTTTAAACAAGTCTTAGTCAAATTTTCGAATCATCAGGGCCCAGAGAATGTTTGGACGTTCCACATTTGAAAAAAATCATCATAAAAAATTTGGGCGGCAGGAATATACCCCGGCCACCACCAGGTCAGCAGGGTACCGTGCTTAAGCACACCTAAGCACAATGGTAAACCTGGAACTGCCCATATACATATATGGTTGGTTTCAAATTTTGGCACAAGGCCAGCAGTTTCGGGGAAGGGGCTAAACCAATTACTGCGACCCCAGTGCTAAATTGGAACATATATTATCGACCCCGAAAGGATAAAAAAAGCAAAGTCGACCTCGGCGGAATTTGAACTCAGAACGGACATGCTTGTCACTTTCGCTCGCATATTACTTTCGCTCACGTATTACTGAGAGTGCCAAACGACTCAACATGTAGCCGGTACTATGATTTTAAGTCTAAACTATATATTTATACGATTTTTATATGAACTGTTATTTGTGGCTTCGTTTTGCATTTGAAGAATTTTTAAAAAGATTTATTTTTAGAAGCATAAAGGAAAATATATCTTTGCATACATACATTTGTGTGTGTGTGTGTGTGTGTGCGCGTGCGTTCATGGGGACACACACGCACACATACACACATGTGTATACAATATATATATATATACATATGTTTATATATGTATGAAAAAATATATATACTGTATATGTATATATATAAACACACACACATGTATACAATATATATATATATATATATATATATA
>NC_068994.1:13681845-13682385 GCF_001194135.2 Octopus bimaculoides
ATAGATAGATAGATAGATAGATAGATAGATAGATAGATAAAGATTAATCCATATCAGGTGTTTGAAGGCGCTTACACGACACAAAAACTTCGAAAAGGTTTGTGTTAGTCTTTTTTTTTTTCTTTTTGTATGCGTGTAGGAGTGTGTGCAGAAATGGACTTCTTAGTTGACAGACATAGCTTGTCACAAGAACAGGAGCCTAGAAACAGGAAACAAAAAATGTTGTCAGATCTCTCTCTATTGCCCTCACCTGCAACTCAATTTCTAGAGAGCACGTACAAACAATAACACACACATACACACACACACGCAGATAAACAGTCATACAGAAATGCACACAGGTACACAGATACATAGACCTGCTAATGTCTAAAAAATCGCCAATTGTGACGCATTACGAAGAGGTAGCCAATGTTTCATTTATGTGAGAACTGACTCTGTGTGTATAAGTGTGTATGTATATATACGCGCGCACACACACACACACACACACACACACACACACACACACACACACACACACACACACACACACACACA
>NC_068994.1:13682693-13684877 GCF_001194135.2 Octopus bimaculoides
TATATATATATATATATACATATATATACGTATATATATGTGTGTGTGTGTGAATGTGTATGTAGGTATGCTCGTGTGTGTGTGTGTGTGTGTGTGTAGCTGTGCGTGTGTACAGTTGTCTGGTCCTGCTGTGGGATTTTAAATTAGATCTTGTTGATATTTTGCTGACTACAGCAAAGTGAACATATTTACTTCGGAATGCGTGACTATCTGTCTGCCTGGCTGCCTGACTACCTGTCTGCCCGCCCGTCTGCCTGTCTGTCTGTCCGTTTCTCAGCGTTACTTTCTCTCTCTTTGTTCTATTTCTCCATCTCTCTGTCATACTTCTGTGTTCCCTACACGAATTTACACATACACACATAAACACATGACCACTGTCTGTTTGTCTGTCTCTCTCTTTCTCTCTGTCTCTCTGTCTCTCTCTCTCTCTCGCTCGCTCTTTCTCGATCTAACATACTCACGTTACGTGAAACTCTAAGGCGAGTAAGAATGTAGGGAATTATCAATGACCCACTAATAAATATAAACTCTAAACCACGGCTGGATTAACCATTAAGCTAAATAAACACGTGCTTAGGGTATCAAGGAATTGGGGGGGGGGCACCATAGAAATGGTAAATGGTTTACGGCACAAAAGAAATCACTTTAAACTTGCTAAAATAATATGCAAAGTAGTTTATATTTATATCGTTAGGCGCAGGAGTAGCTGTGTGGTAAGTAGTTTGCTTACCAACCACATGGTTCTGGGTTTAGTCCCACTGCATGGCATCTTGGGCAAGTGTCTTCTGCTATAGCCTGGGGCCGACCAAAGCCTTGTGAGTGGATTTGGTAGACGGAAACTGAAAGAAGCCCGTCATATATATATGTATATGTATATATATGTATATGTATATATATATGTGTGTGTGTGTGTATGTCCCCCCAACATCGCTTGACAACCGATGCTGGTGTATTTACGTCCCCGTAACTTAGCGGTTCGGCAAAAGGAAACGATAGAATAAGTACTAGGCTTACAAATAATAAGTCCTGGGGTCGATTTGCTCGACTAAAGGCGGTGCTCCAGCATGGCCGCAGTCAAATGACTGAAACAAGTAAAAGAGAGTAAAGAGTTATAGAACAACGAGGCAGAGGCCAAATCATTTCTTATTTCTTTATTGCCCACAAGGGGCTAAACATAGAGGGGACAAACAAGGACAAACAAAAGGATTAAATCGATTACATCGACCCCAGTGCGTAACCGGTACTTAATTTATCGACCCCGAAAAGATGAAATGCAAAGTCGACCTCGGCGGAATTTGAACTCAGAACGTAACGGCAGACGACATATGGCTAAGCATTTCGCCCGGTGTGCTAACGTTTCTGCCAGCTGACCACCTTTTCTAATCATTTCTAATTCTCCTAACTTTCACCCTTGCATCACACGGCATCTTTTACTGGGGAACAAACATGAGATTGAACGTGACGCTCAATATCTCTGCCTGGCACTTCGCTTCGCCCTCAGTCCTGAAAGTCAGCTAAACGGTGCTATAGGCTTTACTTCTCTCTAACGACAAGATATTAGTCCGGACATCTGCTAGAGCTTCTCTTGTCTAGCCTCTTGCTGGACATCGAGAAAGCCTCTTCTTTTCGTGAGGCAAAGCCAGGATAATTCTGTCCTTATTCGTTCCTAAATAAGTTCTCCGAACAACTTTATGATGTCTTTATTACTAAAACTTTATCACATCCCTATTTCGGACTCAGCTTTTACCCTATTCAAAGTTTAAAATTGGAGGCATTTGTGACAAATCTGCTTCATTTGCTATTTGCGCTCATGTGCTATTTATTTGCACATTTTTTTTCGGCAGTGGAGGCGCAACGGCCCAGTGGTTAGGGCAGCGGACATGTGGTCACAGGATCGTGATTTCGATTCCCAGACCGGGCGTTGTGAGTGTTTATTGAGCGAAAACACCTGAAGCTCCACCAGGCTCCGGCAGGGGATGGTGGCGAATCCTTGCTGTACTCTTTCACCACAACTTTCTCTCACTCTTACTTCCTGTTTCTGCTGTGCTTGTAATTCAAAGGGGCCAGCCTTGTCACACTGTGTCACGCTGAATATCCCCGAGAACTACGTTAAGGGTACACGTGTCTGTGGAGTACTCAGCCACTTGCACGTTAATTTCACGAGCAGGCTGTTCCGTTGATCGG
>NC_068994.1:13687241-13689595 GCF_001194135.2 Octopus bimaculoides
ATATATATATATATATATATATATATATATACTCACACAACACATATATATATACAATATTACATTACATTACGCGCACACACATATATGTGTGTTAATATCTATGTATATGCATATACATATGTTTTTACATATGTATAATATATATGTATATGCATATACATATATATTATACATATACACACAGTCACAGAAACGCATACGTACGCAAGTATTTACACATATACATGCATTTATATGTTTCTATATATAGATATACAGCAATACAATTGGAGGAGAACATGAGTATATATTTACACACATGCAGACATAGATTGTATATTTACATATGTGCATAAGTATTTAGCCGAGTTGGCTAATCCAAACTGAAGTACTAAGACACACACACACACACACTCACACACACATATGCACACGCACAGATAAGTATACAGTTCCTGCTCATATATATGTGTGCGTGTGTGTGTGTATACACTTGGCAGTTATTTTTATTACACATTTTTACCTTACACTTATCATACACTTAACCTACACTTACGTTTTACGTTAGACATACGTTGATAGAATCTCTCATTCTAAATAGCGGATGAACTGGGGACATAGCAAGTCACACACACACACATACACACACACACACGCATGCATGCATACGTAACTCCATCTCCGTGTTTTTCTCCTTGTCTCCGTATTCTTTCTGTTGAAGAGCGTAGCTCGAAACGTCAAAGACTTTCCGTATTCCCGAGCGTCATACTAATATATCCTTTTGTTATTTACACCACCTGTCCTCGTCTGTTGTTATTATTTGTATATTCTCCCTCCATATACATATACATGTATATATATATATGTATGTTTGTGTGTGTGTGTATGTGTTTACACTTTGAAGTATTCATATATGTATATTTAAATAGATTATACAATAGATATATATGACTATAAATGTATATCTTAGAACATATATATATATATATATATATATATATTTATTTACACACATATATATGTACATATATACATACAGACAGACAGATAGATAGATAGATAGGATGGATAGATAGACTGACAAACAGTTGGACAACCCCTGTCAGCACGTATTTTTCCCGATGATACTTTACTTGTGTATTTTGCTTACTTAAGTACATGGAAGCTGGTGTGTGTATGTGTGTGTGTGAGAGTGTGCGTGCGTGTGTGTGTGTGTAAATGATGATGATGATGAAGTGACACAAAGGAGATGAGAAAGCAAAGAGGATAAGAGAAAAGAAAATCACGCACACAAACAAACAAGCGCCCCTCATCATTTCCGACCATATATCATCAGAATGTTGACACTTTCGGAAAATAGTGTTCTATTCTGTGGTGTCAGAAACATAAACTGCAGGAGTATATTTAGACGAATAGTTAGGATAGCGGATGAAGTCTTGAAAGAGTTGAGAGGTTAGTGTCGGGACAAAAATATTAAAAGTTAAACATTTCAGGAACTGCAAAATATATATATATATATATATATATATATATATATATATATATATATATATATATATATATATATATGCCACTGACCAGGCGAACGAGCAGGTTTAAATTTTTTAACATGAGAAGAGATGATGGAGTGTATTGTGAGAGAGAGAAGTGGTAAGAACACATACACACATACACACACACACGCACTAACGCATGCATGCAGTAATAAGAAAGGAAAGAAGTGGTAAGAAGACAGGGATAGAAGAATAGAAAGATAGAAAATGCAGGTGTAAATAGCAAGTCAGCTCGCTAGCTAGATCGATAGACAGATCGATTGATCGATCGATCGATAGATAGATAGACAGATAGATAGATAGATAGATAGATAGATAGATAGATAGATAGACTGAACCGTGGGTGAGAGGATTCACTAATCGAAAAATAAATGGATACAAACAACAAAAGAAAGAAAGATGAATAGTGAAAAAGGCAAAACAGTAGGTGTTTATGTCTATATTGCGCACAGGGGGCTAAACATAGAGGGGACAAACAAGGACAGACAAAAGGATTAAGTCGATTACATCGATCCCAGTGCATAACAAGTTCTTATTTAATCGACCCCGAAAGGATGAAGGGCAAAGTCGACCTCATAAAACAGTAGATATTAAAAGAAAACATCAGCGATGTGGCTAGACTGACAGAACGATAGAACGATAGAACGACAGAAATGATATATATCTAGAGACACGACAGAAAGGTAGGCGCATAGAAAGGATAGTAGACAGACAGACAGACAGACAGACAGACAGATAGATAGATAGATAGATAGATAGATAGATAGATAGATAGATAGATAGATAGATAGAAAAACAGACGACAGACAGAAAGGCAGA
>NC_068994.1:13689605-13690316 GCF_001194135.2 Octopus bimaculoides
TAGATAGATAGATAGATAGATAGATAGATAGATAGATAGATAGAAAAACAGACGACAGACAGAAAGGCAGACGACAGATAGATAGATAGATAGATAGATAGATAGATAGATAGATAGGTGATCGCAGGATAACGGAACAGTGGGTAGGTAGGATTTATAAAAGTGCTCAATGAGTTAACGAAGTACTTAATAACAAACGAATTGACACACCGAAACATGGTCTTCGTTATATATACATATATTAAAGTACATATTGGCACACATTTAGAACTATCGTAGCCAATGTCTAGTCTTTTTTTTTCTGTATGTGTTTCCCTGCTGCTTTTTTTTGTAAAGAAATATTTTTTAGTCAATGCTGTAATTGAAAAGCTGCGTACTAATATTTACAATACGGTGAAATTATTTTAGTTACGTTTATAACTTTGAATGTATCTATATATGTGCGTATATACGTTGTACTCATGTACATATATTAATGTATTTATATATATATATATGTGTGTATACATGTAGATATACATACATACATACATACATACATACATGTGATAGCCTTTATTTTATAATTTTTTGAGGTATCAAGTCACTTAAGTTTGTTTAATTTTGACACATGTGTGAAACTTTTTTGACGTGTCACATATACCTTTTTTTGATGTATGCATATATGTATGTCTATATATGTATATGTATACATATATATATATATATATA
>NC_068994.1:13690995-13692201 GCF_001194135.2 Octopus bimaculoides
TATTTAAGCAAGAAACGTGAGTAACTCTCTGTTTACAAAATTTTAAAACGTTTTATAAAATCATGGTCAAGGTGGCTTCGTCATTTATACGTGCCATTCTTGCTACATGTATCCATCTTTTTGCGAAACATTTGCTAGACAACACTTGCCTCTCTACTCTCACCTTCCTTTTCAAGTGATACTTGAAAAAGTTGATGAGAGATTGACCAGAGAGGAAAGTATTTGTCTCTAATCCTTTCAGACGCGTCCACCAGATGCATTCTTTGGCCATAGCCACAAGTACGATAAATACAGCTCTTCCTTCCCGTTTAAAGGAAGGAGGCGTGACGATATTGACGATAGATAGATAGATAGATAGATAGATAGATAGATAGATAGATAGATAGATAGATAGATAGATAGATTAGTAGAAAGTTAGGTAGGTAGGTGGATGTTGAGATATGTATACACAGTATTGTACATAACTGTTGGCATACCTCCCATTTCTTTGTTACCAGAAATCCCTTCAATGGTACAATAATACAAAATGCAATCTCATTTATTTTTGTCTTTTTTTAAAACAGATACAGTAATCTTTTCCTGGAGCACATACCCAGCCTTTACTCAGATGTATCTAGTAATTATACTCTAATTAGATTAACTGAAATCATATATAATTATGTTGTTAAAATCTATGATGAAAGCAACCGCGCTACTTCCTGCGCAATGCGATCTGACAGTCTTGCAATGTATGCGTTTGGAAGGCGTGACTCCTTCAAAATTTTAAAGTTTAAAGATTCTTTGGACCTTGAATTTTCAAGTTTTGACGATAGTATGAATATATATATACATGTATATATATAATTGTATATTGCCTCAAAAATTTGTATCTATATATATATTTATACACACACACACATATATATGTACAAATATATCTTTGTATATAGCATATGTCTACAAGTACGCTGATAAATGCTCCTATGTTACTTGTTGCTGATTAGCGTAAGTTATTCCCAACATGCCGAGTTGTCTGTAAGCATGTCGAATTAATGGGTCCCCGTAGGGTCCATGGATATTATAAATGATATTTAATATTATTCTATGGATATAGTAAAGCGGTCTCATAAAAATTCATGCAATACCGAAACATATGTAGCAATGCATTATTAAAAATAAAATATATAATCTCCATCCGTGAAGTATTTCTTATTGTATAAGCATATA
>NC_068994.1:13692959-13694613 GCF_001194135.2 Octopus bimaculoides
TAGTTAATTGGATACGAATCGTTTCATGGTTAAGTGAATGGAAATTTCACTATTCCAATCTTCAGCCTCAATATTCTGATAAATTTGAAAGTGTCTCTAAAAAAATTCACGGTAACTTTTGGCCATGCGACACCAAAAATCAACGATAAGAAAGGCACTTACGAATTCATCGGCTAGCGAGTTCAGGCACCTCACCTCAAAGAAATCTATTCCATGTGCGTCACAAATAGTCCCGTATGAAAAAAAGTCCCGTGTCGAACTGGTTACGGTTTAGCCATCTAACTTAGAGATATCAAATATAAAATATACAAGAATAAGGGCAGAGAATCGTCTTGCACCAGTAAAATGTTTCTAATCAACATAACACAGCATTATTGACGATAAAGGTGAACACGCCTTTCAGATTATTAATGGTAGGAGGCCGAGTTTTATTATTATTATTATTATTATTATTATTATTATCATTATTATTATTATTATTATTATTATTATTATTATTATTATTATTATTTTATGTTTGACTTTTGTTTTGCATTTGTACAAGTTGGATCCAAGTCTCACCCAGAGACCTCAAGAGACAACAAGTTAGAAGTTCATGTAGGTGTTATGCCTAGGGTACTATATATATGGATTTGTACAGTTTTGTTCAAGTGAATGTTTAAGAAACCATAAGAAAATTATGTGTTTGCTTTAAAATTTGAGATCACATAGACAGTATTTTACGTAGGATATGGGCAGTTCCCATGAGCACTATCTTTTGAATTTCAGCCATTTTGTGGTTTCCTGGTATCTGAGCTAGGTTGTAATCAGCCCGTTTCGCTGTCAATTATTATTATTATTATTATTATTATTATTATTATTATTATTATTATTATTATTATTCGTCAGCACGCCGAGCAAAATGCTTAGCGGTATTTCGTTCTGAGTTCAATTTCCGCCGAGGTCGACTTTACTTTTCATCCTTTCGAGGTCGATAAATTAAGTACTAATTGCGTACTACTGAGGTCGATATAAACGATTATCCCCTTTTCCCAAATTTCAGGCCTTGTGCCTATAGTAGAAAGGAGAATTATTATTGTTATTGTTATTGTTATTGTTGTTGTTATTTTTGCTGTAACAGCAAGAGGTCCTACGGTGGGCTCATCCGTTTCACTGGTCTAGTTGAGCCTGTGATTACCTGCTAAAACTCCGTATACGCTGACAGCCTGTCCCTTGATGATCTAAGTGTGGTTGATATATCTAACAGACCCGTTGGCTATTCTGTTCCCTTTCTTTTTTTTTTCCATCATCAAGTGATATTTTACCCGAAATATAAAGAACTATTACTTATAGCTCCTTCTGCCTGCAAGTAACTTCCTAAAAATAACATACTTTCGAATTGCTCACTGTTTCAAGTCACCGTTACAAATAATTGCAAACTGAGATGATGAAAAAGAAAGAATGCAAGAACGAGTTTCATCTCCAAACCTGGAATCGATACATTTATAAAATAACATTAATTTAAGCAACACGCCTAAGGCCCGAGAATTGATATCCGCGTGTTTCTATCTATTACATTTTATATTTTATTATTGTCTTTGTTTTCAGTAGCTTCCTTATTCACTACTGTATCCACCACTTCTTACACACACACACACACACACACACACACACA
>NC_068994.1:13694697-13695277 GCF_001194135.2 Octopus bimaculoides
ATCACGCTAAGTCGTTGGTCAGATGTCAAGTTGGTTTTAAATTTTCAACGTGGACGAGAAATTTATATCGTAGAAACCTCTAGAGATTATTGAACAAGGCTGAGATTAATTTTCACTTGCTTCACTATACGACACCACTGTTTTGGTGCAAATATTAGAGCTTCGCTGACAAATTCCGACTTCTCAAATGACAGTGCGTTTTGTAAAGCCGGCTTTTTACGTTCAGCAATGACACTGCAGTTGACAACAACACAAGATACTTAGACATAAACACATACAAAGGTTGCTCTTTCTTTTTTTGTTTATTTTTGTTCAGTGTGGGTGTGGGTGTGTGTATGTTCTTAGTTTATTTTAATTTAACTGTCAAAAGTAATGTTATATATATATGAATAAACTTAAAAAACAGCTTAGTCATATATCTTTTACGTTATCTAGTTACCTATCTGTCTATTTAGTTACTTATCTAACTACCTACCTACCTATTTATCTATCTATCTATCTATCTATCTATCTATCTGTTTATCTACTTATCTATCTATCTATCTATCTATCTATCTATCTATCTATCTATCTATATATA
>NC_068994.1:13699176-13700870 GCF_001194135.2 Octopus bimaculoides
GGTGGTGGCGGTTGTGTTCGGTGTGATGAAGGCGGTGGTTGTTGAGGTGGTGGTGGTGGTCATGGTGATTGGTGATGGTGCTGCTGGTAGTCGTGGTTGTGGTGTTGTTGTACTGGTGTTGTTGGTGGTGGTGGTCGTGGAGGTGTTGGTAGTGTTCATGTTAGTGTTGGTGAGTGGTTGTTGTTGTTGTTCTGGTTGTTACCTTTCTATAGCCCCAGGTAAACTCTAAGTCGAGTAAACACATAAAGTGCTGTCCCTGTTCGTTAGTGATTGCGTTAATGATTAGTAATTTTCTTGCTCTTTTAGTCATGGCTGTTGTTTTGTTTCAGGGCAACAATGAGAAAGCAGAACTATGATCAAAGACTTTCCATCCGTGCCTCTCTCATCTTATTCATATGTGCAGGTAACCCAGGGTCACCTTATCTAACGTGTCCTATTTTTTTTTAACGCTTAGCCATACTACCTCCATTATCTACTAAATGCTGAAAGCCCCTTATATCAACAGAAATTTATTGCATTAAATCCTCTGCACGTTTAGGCCTGACTTGGTGCTAAACAACAACAACAACAATATCAACAACTACAGTATCAGTAGGAGCTAAGTATGCAAAAAGTTTTGCCCATAAATATACCCACATATGTATATACCCGCCTATTTGCCTCACCGAGGTTATACGTTATTGGCTGGGACGCATTTTGATTATAGGAAACTGAAAGAAGCCTGTCATATATATGTATATATATATATGTGTGTGTGTGTGTGTGTGTGTATGTGTGTGCATATGTTTGTGTGTCTGTGTTAGTCCTCCCCAACATCGCTTGACAACCGATGCTGGTATGTTTACGTCCCCGTAACTTAGCAGTTCGGCAAAAGAGACCGATAGAATAAGTACTAGGCTTACAAAGAATAATTCTTTGGGTCGATTTGCTCGACTAAAGGCGGTGCTCCAGCATGGCCGCAGTCAAATGACTGAAACAAGCAAAAGAGTAAAAGAGAGTAAAGAGTACTGTGCATTTTATGAGCGTGATTTCACCCACCCACCCACACTCCCAGAGCGTGGAAAAATGGTCTTGTATGGCACCAGCCCGTGATGCAGAAATGTTTGGGGACCGCTACCGTAGCCTCCAAATAAGAAACAATATACTGCTTGGAGATGACCGCAGTCTTTGTCCCTTTTAAGCTAAGCTATTGATCATTGGGTCTGCACGAGTGGGTCTGGTTTGCTGCGAAACAACGACTACTGCTAGTAGTACAACTTCAACCATAGCTAAACAAGGAACACACCTTACCCAAAAATGTGCCCACCTTACTATCTCAACTAACCTTCTTAGCGATATGTAAACCCACTCATTTCCTCTGCTTCCCACCAAATGTTGAAAGCCCCCTTACGTCAACAACAATTAAGCTATCTGATACCCCTATTAACCTAGCTGACCTACACTTGTTTTATCTTTCTTAGTGAGGTACGTAGCTACATTCCTCAGTTACCTAACTTGAAGCATGTATATTCCTATATTCATTTATTGTTTAATTATTTTATTGGTTTAATAAATTGGACTACGTCATGCTCCAGCATTGCCTTAAGCAAATACATTCACAGATGCATGTATACATACGTACATGCATATACACACATATTATATTCAGCAATTTAATATATACTTACAGGGAAATATATATATATATATATATA
>NC_068994.1:13701171-13701614 GCF_001194135.2 Octopus bimaculoides
ATATATATGTATATGTATATATACATACGTACTAAAATTTTCCCTTAATTTTCTATGTAAGTTTGTTCTGTTAATATATAAATATCTATATATTTATACATGAATATTCATCGTCTGAACATCTTCGGTGTTTGTTTTCCTATCTATTTACATGTATGTATGTATGCATGTATGTATGTATGTATGTATGTATGTATGTATGTATGTATGTATGTGTGTATGTACGTACATTCTATATTCCTAGCCCATGCGATTTAATTTGTTTATTTGCATTATTATCTCCATATCTGCTCACCTGGATTTCTCATATATATATATATATATATATATATATATATATGTGTGTGTGTGTGTGTGTGTGTGTGTGTGTGTGCGTATACATATTCATCTCGTTAAACCTTTAATCTCAACATATTTTTTCTCTCTTCGTTTTTAGATTCTCT
>NC_068994.1:13701624-13705355 GCF_001194135.2 Octopus bimaculoides
TGTGTGCGTATACATATTCATCTCGTTAAACCTTTAATCTCAACATATTTTTTCTCTCTTCGTTTTTAGATTCTCTCTACATTTTTTCTTCTTTTCCCTTTCCATCGAAGAGCTTAGACCCGAAATGTCAAAGACTTTGTTTATCTTCCTGAGCGTCAACCTAATACACCTGCATGTTGTTCCCTCACCTATCTTTGTCTTTTGTTTTATGCATAATTGAACGGTGTATATGCGTGTGTGGGTGTGGGTGTGGTGGTGGTGGTGGTGTGGGTGTGGGTGTGTGTATGTGTGTGTGTGTTTCCCAAACAGCTACTTGAAAGATTGAAGAATAAACAAAGGACTTTTAAAATGGCGAGTGGACAGTTTTGTACAGCTGTTTTGTCCATTACACAGTAGAAAGAAACTTGGTTTTTATTTGAATTATTTGAAAAGGAAGATAACTCGGAATTTTGAAAAAAGGCAGGTAATTGGTGAAGGGAAAAGAAAGTAAGGACTTGGCTGGCAGTGGGATCAGGCACGCGTACATTGATGAACGAGCGGCGACTGAGAGGGAGGGTAGAGAATGAACGGCCAGAGGTTACAGGGTAATATATAATATTACAATACATGATACTATATCATAAACACAAAACGTGCTACATTTAAAAATTCATGCTGCATCAAAGATATCACTAAATGCTTAAAATAACACCAAAGTATTGCACAAAGCTCGAATTTTAAGAATGATTATTCGTTTAGCGGGATGGTAAACTTGACACCAAAACCTAGTATAACACATCTACTCTTTCTATTCTCCTTAAATTCTCTTTTACTCTTTTTATTTTCTTGTTATTTTCTTTTTCGCTTACTCCCCACGTTCTTCCCCGTCTTTCTCATTTCTGTATCAATTTACATTTGAACTTCAACAGTTTACCAACAGCTAATACCCTCGAAGTGTATTGGGAGTATTTTGAGGCATTCTTGGAGCATATTTTTGGAAATATTCTGGAAGTGTTTGAAACCTTTAACCAGGCCAAATCCCTTCTAACCATCCGTAATTGTCCTTTGTATCTCAGCTCCTCCCGTCTAAGCCCCATCCCCGCTTTTAATATCCTGCCACTCCCTTCTTACCCCCACTCTTTTCTTTTAACCTTACTCTGTCCTTTTAAACCATACTCCTCTCTTTTAAACCTTATTCCCTTTCAATTTCCTCCTCCTCCCTTCCAAGGCCCCCACTCATTCCTTTCTAACTTCTCCCCACCGTCTAATCCTGCTCCTCCCTTCTAGCCTCTTACTTATTTCTTCTGACCCCTCATCATCCATTCTAACTCTATATTCCTCCTTTCTAACCCTACTTCTCCCTTCTAACCACTTTGAACCTCCTACTTCCGCCCTGCCATCAAACCAACGACGCTTGTTTGTTCCTAGAATTTACTAAATCTCCCTCAAATTACGGCCACTCTCTCAAAAAAGGAACATAAGTATGATATGGTTCGAGATGGCAGAGAGGAAAAAAAAACAGCAATGTGGTTATGGCCGGATCATCTTCAATAAAGCATCCGATGGACTGGGATTCATTTAGTTCTGAACAATCACAGCAATAATCACACAAATTCCAAGACAAATACACGCAAAAACATGCCATCAAAAATATACGTGCGTGCATGATAAAATCTTATATGGGTTTCGACGATGCTTAAGTATACTATAGGTGTGACCAAATTTAACATGCTCCTGTGTACACAAACATGGAAAGCAATCGCTACAGAAATTATCTCAAAAGAAAACCTCTCGTTGTAGATAATATGTGTGGAAAACACGCCATTGGGCTATGAATTGTGTTGTTAGAACGTAGGACCCATGCGTTTCTACATCATTGAGCATCATCAGCAGCGGACAACATTTCGCCCTTCATAGCCACAAATAACAGATTGTTTTTTATATAGAAGAACAGTAAATTAGTTTACTAGTTGCATATCAACTGAACTACCTGGTACTTGAATAATAATATAGGTGACTGAGTATTCTACAGATGTGTGTACCCTTAATGTTATTCTAAAAGTCGAATCAAAGTGCTTGCATTACGTGACAAAGCTAAAACTTTGTGTTATAGGTATAATCAATCTCACTGGCTTGAAAAAAAGGACTGGATTCAAGATTGTAGATTAGGTTACTTTTCAGAAGAACATGTTATTATTATTTAAGTTTGGGTTACTTATGTTGTAATTAATTTCTAAAGATAAACTAAATAAATTGGACTATAACCTGTCCCTATACATATATTTGTGTGTGTGTGTGTGTGTGTGTGTGTGTGTGTGTGTGTGTGTGTGTGTATGCGGGCGTTTGTGTACGTGTGTGTGTATGTATGTATGTGCGTGTGTGTATCAAAAGGGATATAAACTGACATTTCGTCAGCCGCGTTTGTATCTAGATTCATTACGATTTCACCACTAGTTAAGTCAGAGTCGCTCGCCTGAAAAACACCAAGGCAGGAAGAAAAAGAAAGAAAGAAAGAATGAATGAATGAATGAATGAATGAGCAAAAGATGTCAAATCTTACAGATGTAAATACAGATGAGACGTATTAAGACTTGGACGAAAAGCACGGAAAAATGGATAATGAGTATTAAAAATAACAGTGTCTTTCGACTTGAAACAGAAACACTGGCGTGTATGTGTGTGTATGTATGTGTGTACGTGTGTGTATGTGTGTGTAAGAGTGTGTAAGTGTATGCGTGTTACATTCTATGAAGTTGATCTAACAACAGTGCTTTACACATTTTCAATCAGATGGCTTCGCTCAATTTTAACTTATAAAAGATACCCGAACCTCGTGGTTCCGAAAAGAACTTCCTAACCACTCATCCTCCAACAGCAAACACACACGCGCTCGAACACGTATAACTGTGGTAGCTTTGTAACATATTGGGTGCCATCAAAAGGTCTCGCACCCTTTCTATGTATGTACGTGTTTATGTGTGTGCGTGCGTGTGTGTGTGTGTGTGTGTGTATTTGTGCTTTCTCGTTCTACTCGGCCTTAATAAACAAAAACGTTAGTGTTTCTTGGTGTATCAACCACCATCTCACTCACACACGCACACACACACACACACACACACACACACACACACACACAGAGAAGAGAGAGTGAGAGACGGAAATAGACAGACAGATTAACAGACAGAGAAAGCAAGAATAAAACCGGGGGTCGCATTGGGGGCGGTTCCAGAGTACGTCTCACCCGCACCCTTTGACCCCCCCACCCTGCCTGTCTAACTCCGCCACCGTCTCTGACGCCGATACTTCCCACTCACTCACCTGCAGATAGTACAAGGGGTTTATTCGCTGACAGATACCTGAAAGATATATATGCATACCTTCATTGATAAGATGATAAGATGTGTAACTTTATATCCAACAGTTAAAGGGTTTGGCCCCTACCGGTACCCCACCACCACCACCACCACCACGATAACACCCATAACAACTCAACCGCCACCTTCTCAAAAGACAAAGCGGGTACGAGCACCCACATTCATACGTATACAGGCGGAGCGCTAATGCCCTCATGTGAAACTCACATTGTGCGCGCGTATGTTTGTGTGTTTGTAGGTGTATACGTATAAATATGTATATTTATAAATATATTTGTTTGTGTGTCTGTTTGTGTGTGTGTGAGAGAGTATCTATCTATCTATCTATCTATCTATCTATCTATCTATCTATCTATCTATCTATATATATATATATAT
>NC_068994.1:13706153-13706621 GCF_001194135.2 Octopus bimaculoides
TATATATATATATATATATATATATATATATGTATATATATATACCTCGAGCTTCTTTCAGTTTCTGTCTACCAAACTCACAAGACTTTGATTGGCCCGAGGCTATAGAAGATACTTGCCCGTGGTGCTAGGCAGTGGGACTGAACCCGGAACTATGTGGTTGGTAAGCAAGCTTCTTACCACATAGCCACTGCTGCGCTTATATAATAAATATATATTATATATATATGGATGTGCGTATATATGAGCGTGTATACATACATACATACATACATACATACATACGCATGTACATACATATAGACAAGAAGAATGACAGACAGATAAGACTGATGGATGACTTACAAATCCTCACACATAATAACACACTCACACACGCATACATACGAATTAACATGCGTGGATGCTTATACACACACACACACACACACACACACACACACACACACACACACACACACACACACA
>NC_068994.1:13707094-13708384 GCF_001194135.2 Octopus bimaculoides
TCAAACTCCATTCTTCACCAAGTGCCACATATTGTAAGAAGCTCCCTGTAATAACAGTGTAGCAACACGGTGGTGCATCAGCATGGCCGCAGCTCTGAGCTGAAACTTTGAAAAGAAAAGAAAAGAAAATATATATATATATATATATATATATATAATGAAAAAAAAGCAACACGGATTTTAAAGGTTATTGCAGTACGCATGTTTCATGCTACTCCATTTATTTAAGTAATGCGAGCATTACATTAAATGCAAAATGCAGAGCAACATATATATATGAAATATTAGGATATTGTTAACAACAATATCAGTGGTTTAGCACGCTTAAAAACCATGAAGGTAAATAATTACTAATTGATAATGAAGGGTACGAGAGATAGCACTAGCATATATATATGCACACATAATATATAACATAATTTTGCTCTGGCATAGCTATACAATTAAACAGTTGTTAGAACTCAATCTAGATATCCTTTGGAGCTTAGTATTAAGCGAGTATAGCGCCTAATATTAAGTCATGAATGACTGACATATACATACATACATATATACATACATATATACATATGTGTGTATATATATGTAAATATATATATATATATAGAGAGAGAGAGATGCATATATACAAATACATATATTCATACATACACACACATACACATATAAACCCCCCACACATACAGACACGTACACGTGAGGCTTACATTGTATGTTGAAAAGCGTGTGTGCCTACGCAAGTCATTAAAGACACCGGAAGTCGTAAATGTCAGCCCCTGAGTTTTGAACTTGTAACACACTTCCTCGTATTGAGTTCGTCAAGATACTTGTCCCTTTGTAATAATACATATCAGGAGGTATTCCTTCATTTATTTGCCTTTTTGTTTGTGTGGTGTTGTTGTTGTTGTTCTTTTGTTTCTGCTTTTTGTTTGTTTGTTTTTTTAAATTTTTACAAGTGGTCTGCTTCTTAGTGAGAGCGGAAACAATCGCAATATAACCACGCAAAAAGACACACAGACACGCTAATAACAATATAACACAGGCGACACACAGACAGATCATAAAAAAGACAAAGGGTCCCAATCTCCTCATCAGCCCTCAAAGGACAAAAACAAAAACAAAAACAGAAAAAAAAAAGGATAAGAGTGAAACATAAATTAAAGGATATAAACTAGACAGGAGGACATTTAAAAAGACCGCAAATTCAATTTTTGTCCGGCATGTGCGCATGTTTATTTGCCTGTGTTTGTGTATGTAACTGTGTATGTGTGTGTGTATGTGTTTATATGT
>NC_068994.1:13709648-13712114 GCF_001194135.2 Octopus bimaculoides
GTAAGTTTGGTTGTTCGTCTTTGGTCTTCTACTTGCTCCATAAATATATACATACCTAAGCATATACATACATAAATACACGTATATGTATGCATGTATACAATGTACGTTTATCTATCTATCTGTCTATCTCTCCCTCTCTCTCTCTCTATACACACACACATATATATATATATATATAAACACAGAAGCACACACACACACACACACACACACACACACACATATATATATATATATATATACATACATATGAATATATAATGCGTACAATATACATACGCGTGTGTGTGTGCGTGCATTTGTGCGTGTGTGTGTGTGTGTGTGTATGTATGTATGTATGTATGTATGTATATAATTACATGCATGGACAGCTCAACCTTCTTCCTCGATGGACGAAGAAGATGGTGGAAAACTTATGGATAGTTGATCACCGGAAACGATATGGCGGGAGGAAGAATATCGGGTCTCTCTTGCTCTACTTTGATTGATTAAAGAATAAAAAAAAAGTCCCTACATTAGATATATGTATGAAAGGAACCACCTCGTTTATTACCCCTTAATCGTTAAGGAGGTGAATCGCTAGAGTCTTGAATTATATGTTTACGGACAGTATCTGGTTATATCCGGTCAAGTTCTAAGTTACAGGACTTTCTTTCATTGTTTGTGCGGCGGCTTCATAAAATAAGTATCAGTGAATATTGGAATCGATTAAATCAAAGTATATATTGCTGTCCTTTTTTAAATGTGTCCGCAGTCTCGTATTTCAGTTTAGAATCAGTGTGTGTATGCATGTACGGAAGAGAAAGCATTGCTGTGTGGTTAAACAGCCCACTTTAGAAACATGTGGTTTGGGGTTCAGTCCCACTACGTGACATCTCTGGCAATTGTCTTCTACTATAGCTCCGAGCTGACTAATCCCTTGTAAGTAAATTTGGTAGGTAGAAACTGTGTGGAAGCCCGTCGTATATGCACGCACACGTGTGTTTTTGTTTATGTATGTCTCCCAGTCACGAAAGCTTAGCAACCAATGTTGGTCTATTTATGTCTCCGTAACTTAGCAGTTTCGACAAAGCAGTCCGAGCCGTTCTACTAAACCATCCAGCCTTGACCGCAGTCAAAGATACAGTGAAAGATAAAGGAAAGTATTGTTAGCTAAAATATCTCGCAGAATTTAGTTCAGAGTCTATTACTGCGAGATGAAACTACGTGAAATGCAAGAGTAATGTAATTATGAAATTATTACTATATGAAATAAAAACAGCTTTAGAATAAAATATCAGTTGTACAACCTTTATTATGTACATACAAACAGGAACGGCTCTAGCTGCAATATTTTGCCTCAGAGAAACAACTCAAAGAGACTTGTGTGCTGAAATACAGGGATTGCCCAGCATGGTGTTCGAACCTGATTTGGCTTCTTCAGTGACGAACATAGCGGACGTTTTGAGCTAAGTCGGAGGCATTTGTCCTAATATATAATTATATATATATATAAAGCATATAATATATATATATTTTAAAATTTGTGTCATTACTGGGCTACCATATATCAATGATTGTATCTTTTAAGTAATACCCGTGAGAAACGGTGCCCAGTCCCCTAATATTTTTACTTGGGGATCGGTCACCATTAAAAATGATACTGAATCACGGTAAATAATTTTATATTAATTCGTAGGTGTCGGTATGTGTATGCGTGTGTGAAACAGTTGATTAATACGTATAAATAAAGACAACCTTCCACATTTGGTGAATGACATAATACTTGGTGTTGCTGTAGTATTTTTAAGTATTACATTACGTAACACTCTACGTCAGCGCCTTTGATGTTTATCATTTGATAGCTTCATTACGGCTTTACAATTATCTATGTAACCTACTCAGATATCGGTGTTTGGTCCAGCATTGTTCTACCTTTTGTGTTTTAGGTCAATGGATGCAAGTAATGGAATAACGTTCTTTTGTTTTTGTTTGGGTACATCTTCGTCTTTTGATGGATTTGCACGCTGACCCCTTAGAATAATTGCATTAAATTTAAATTACGAAGACCTTGATAATAATATATATTAACAATATATGAGTATATGCATATATATGTAGATGTATGTACATACCTTTATATACATGTACATATAGATACATATCTGGGTACATGACGTTGCAAAAAAACATGGACAAAATGATAAACAAGGTACAAAAAACACGCAGGCCACATAGAGAACATATCCTTCATCAGCTGCCACCATTAAAACACTGGCGTTTCGAAGATATATATATATATATATATATATCTTTTACTCTTTTACTTGTTTCAGTCTTTTGACTGTGGCCATGCTGGAGCACCGCCTTTAGTCGAGCAAATCGACCCCGGAATTTTTCTTTAGAAGCCTAGTACTTATTCTATCGGTCTCTTTTGCCGAACCGCTAAGTTACGGGGACAAAAACACACCAGCATCGGTTGTC
>NC_068994.1:13713130-13713683 GCF_001194135.2 Octopus bimaculoides
ATATATATATATATATATATATATATGTATTATGTATGTATGTATGTATGTATGTATGTATATATATGTATACTTACAAATTTATATACAAATATTTGTATATAGATAGATAGATAGATATGGGCACGTAAGTTTATACTCATATACATGTATGAATATATGTTTATACACATTCTTAAATCTGTATATGTATATATATATATATATATATATATATATATATTATATGCCTTATGTGTGTACGTGGTTGCGTGCATGTATGTATGTATGTATGTATGTATGTATAAATGTGCGTGCTTGCGTGTGCTTGTGTATGGGTGTTTGTATATGTACGAGTCTGTGAAGGGTGGCATCTAATGCTGTAATTACGACGGTTGACACCTCCTAATGGCTATTTCATTTACTCTGCGATGCACGCTGCCGCCATCTTTACATACTTACCTACTTTATATACTTTCCTCACTGGTATATATATATATATATATATATATATACCAGTGTGTGTGGCTGTGTGTGTGTGCGTGTATATATATATATATATCTATATCTATAT
>NC_068994.1:13714617-13716136 GCF_001194135.2 Octopus bimaculoides
GTATGTATATATATGATCAATTTTTTTTTAAAAAGTCGATATTCATAGTACTCTGGCAAAATCGAAAGAGGGGTGGACGTAATGCTTATATTTAGTTACAAACCTTTATGTTCTGTATTTGAGTTCCACTCAGGTTAACTGTAACCCTCTCATCTTTACAAATCTAATAATAAAACAAGTATGTGTCATGTACTGGAATCAATACGAATTAGCCATGCTCTTTAATGACGGAGCCCCAGCAAAATCACAGTCCAATAACTAAAACCAGTGAAAAGGCGGGGGGGGGGAGAGAAAAGAACAAACCAGAAACATATGGAGATTAGCCAATGGCGGTTTCAAATCTATTCGATGCCTGTTTTCTTCTCATGATATTATTTCACATGAGAAAAATGAGTACAACACAACTCGCCCCCATCTCTCTTTCTTTCCCTTTTACTCTTTCTCTCTCTCTCTTCGTTCGTATTTTCTATCGTTTATTTTTTCTCTCTTATTCTCTCTTCTTTTCTCTGTATGTTATTTTGTGTCTCTTTTACTGTCATTCTCTTTCATTTTCCTTATTTCTCTTTCCTTTCTTTCATGTTCCCTTTCGTTTTTCTCTTTCTCTCTCTATGTCCAATCTCTCTCTCTCTTTCTCTCTCTCACTCTCTCTCACTCTCTCTCACTCTCTCTCGCTCACTTTCTATCTCTCTCTCGCTCTCTCTCTCTCTCTCTCTCTCTCTCTCTCTCTCTCACGCTTGCTCTCTTTCTCTCACACACATACTCTCTCTCTCTCTCTTTCCATATTCTCCCTGTTTCACTCTTTCAATCTATTTCTTTCCCTCTGCTTCTCATACTCTCTGTTTCTCATACTTTGCCTTTCTTGTCTCTCTCTCTCTCTCTCTCTCTCTCTCTCTCTTTCCTCTCTCTTTCGTTCGCTTTCTCATTCTCCTTCCCACTCTCTTTTTTTTTCTCGTCTTTAAGCTAACATGGCTGATCACTCATTGTTCGATATCTTTGATTACAAAAGCAAAAACAACAAAAACAACAACAGCAACAACAACAACAACAACAACAACAACAACAACAAAAAGGGCAGTGAAATTCAAATAGCCGTACTTGTTTAACGCATAAGTGCGTGTGATAAATAAATATTTATCGTATGTATTTGCATAACCGTATTCATTAAACACACAAAACAAGAAGAAGAAGAAGAAGAAGAAGAAGAAGAAGAAGAAGAAGAAGAGCAACAACAACAACAACAACAACAACAACGACGCTAAAAGTAACAAAAGCGATGACGGCGATTTCATTCTTGTTCTTTAGATGTGAGATTTTTCTTTTCTTGTATTCAAAATGTCGACTTTCTCCCTCGTTTTCCGCTGGTTTTTAAAAGCTCTGTCACAGGCTTTAATCTTAGTTTTCTTTCAATACGTGTGGGAAACGTCTTTTCCTTTTTTTTTTTCTTTACCAAAAAAAAACAAAAAAACATAGAATATAACTGTATTTATTTATTTGTGTTGTATTTGGAATTCAGTTTCAA
>NC_068994.1:13716842-13718439 GCF_001194135.2 Octopus bimaculoides
TTATAACGATGATGAATGATTTGGGCGGGAATCCATGACATACATTTAAGCAACCAAGCAAGCTGAAAGACCGTGATGCGGGAACGCTCTCTTAGCTCCGGCTCCGGCATCCAGCGAATTTGTCTTACAACAATTCATCTACAGCAACTTATCTACGGCTACAATTCATCTGCGACCACACACACACACACACACACACACACACACACACACACACTCACACATACAAGCACACACGCGCATGCAACCACATACACACATACAACTACACCTACACATTAAACCACATACGCACACACACAACTACACACACACATGCACATATATACAAGCACACACACACACACACACATACAAGCACACACACACATTCAACGACATATACACACATACAACTACACATACACATACACATACATACCACCACACACACACAGACACACATATAACCACACACACACACACACACATAAAAGCACACACACATTCAACCACATACACATACCCATACACACACATACATACAACCACACACACACAGACACACACACACATACAAGCACACACACACACATTCAACCACATACACACACATACACACACATACACATACATACAACCACACACACACAGACACACATACAACCACACACACACATACAACCACACACACACACACACACACACACACACACATTTACAAACACACGCACACATACATACAACCACACACACACACACATACATGCTACCAAATACACACACACACACACACACATACATACACATAGACGAATTTTTGTAGACGAATTGTAGACGAATTGTTGCAGACGAATTCAGCCAGAACCCTCAGCCCCGTAGGTGACTTCAGTCAAAACGATTTCAGTCCACTGAACGGCCAAACTACTCAATCTTCCTACTAGTCGTTACACATTAGTAAACATAGTCCTCTCTTTATATTTATTTCATGGTTTTATGCTCTAATTTAGACCATTGATTTACAACCCTATAATAAAAGCTGCGCCATGTGTGCTTGTGATTAAATGTTTCGACGGTGGTTTCATTTGTTATAGTTAATTAATTCGAAGGGGAGCCGGTTAAAATTTAAAGGGAGTTGATCATCTAGCTAGAACCCTATCAGTTTACTTACGGGACCAAATTTTTTTTCTGTTTCTGAGCATGCCATGCACAAGACAAATGCATAGCATGAATACATACATATCTACATACATACACGCATACATACATGAATACATACATACATATATATATATATATACATGAATACATACATACACAAATACATACATACATTTATGAATACATGTTTGTATGTATGTATGTATGTATGGATGGGCGGCTGCTTGAACACACGAACTCACATAAAGAATCTTGCAAACCAAATCCCAAAACGAAATACATACATACATATTACTCTTACTCTTTTCCTTGTTTCAGTCATTTGACTGCGGCCATGCTGGAGCACCGCCTTTAGTCGAGCAAATCGACCCCGGGACTTATTCTTTGTAAGCCCAGTACTTATTCTATCGGTCTCTTTTGCCAAACCGCTAAGTGACGGGGACATAAACACACCAGC
>NC_068994.1:13718578-13719361 GCF_001194135.2 Octopus bimaculoides
ATATATATATATATATATATATATATATACGACGGGCTTCTTTCAGTTTTCGTCTACCAAATCCACTCAGAAGGCTTTGGTCGGCCAGAGGCTATAGTAGAAGACACTTGCCCAAAGTGCCACGCAGTGAGATTGAACTCGGGACCATGTGGTTGGTAAGCAAGCTAATTACCACACAGCCACTCTTGTATATACATTTACATATACATATACATATACATCTACATACATATACATATATAACAGTCATAATTCAATTTCGGTCAACCCGAAGCTATAGTAAAGTGCAACTGTCCAAGGGGCTACGCGGTGGCTGTGGGACTGAACTCGAGACTATGAGTCTTTATTACACGCAACCATGTGTAATATATATATGTACGCATATATATTTATATATGCACACACACACACACACACACAGAGTCAGAGACACACACACATACATAAATCAACGTACATACAAGCAGATCACGTGAGGAATAACCGTGAACCAATCACAGACGGTAGTAACAGATAAATTATGAATAAAACTAAAATTAGGGTTCGTTTGTCAAAAGTATAGAACGCCAGTTTGAAATGTCATGGGAGTCAAACGATTAGAACTGTTGGTAGCTTGATATTTTAATTAGAAAATCTTTACCTGACATTCCCTCGTACTCTAGTCCTGCCACTCTTATCCCTTGAAATTAATTTGGGCCCCTCCAAAAGCCCACACCCAGTATATGTTATGTACATTTACTTACAATTATGCGCGCTGGGAAATGTATATATATATATATATAT
>NC_068994.1:13719754-13721129 GCF_001194135.2 Octopus bimaculoides
TATATATATATATATATATATATATATATATATATTATATATAACTAATATATACATAAAAATCGATTTACAAAATAGTCAGGTTCACCATTGAGAATTCATTTGTTCTATCATCTTAATTACCTACTCTTGAAAATGTGTATAAGTGGCTGAGTATCCCACTGACATGTTGTACCCCTTTAACATAATTCTCAGGCAGAACCGGCATTACATCTATATATAATCCGCCCAACAGTCTTGTGTACAAATTCTGACAGACTAAGCAGCTTCAGTCAAAAAATAAAGGCTGACTCAAGACAAGAGAAAATGACATTGGTCTAAGTTGCTACCAAGGTGGATTGAAAATGTTACTACTTGGTTGTAAATTTCCTGTAATTATGAATGAATGCTCAAACCAAAATAGCTTCCATGTAAAGTAAGCATACATTCAATAAAACGGCTATTCGTTATTGAAGGACATATCCACCATCAACGCCAATTCGTCGCAGGATTATTCATTTTTACCAGCTGAATGTACTGGAGTGACGTGAAATAAATTGTTTTGCTTGCTCAAGAACTCAACGCATTGCCCAATCGAGGAATCGAAACCACAATCTTATGATCTTGAGTGCAACATCCTAACCACTAAACCAAGCCTAGCTCCTCCACAACATTGCAAATGCCCAACCTTAATTACATTAAAACTGAAGCTGTAGAATTAGAAGCTTTCATACTTTTCCAGAAATAACAGCATTAACCTTATATCAAACTTTATTATCGCAAACTTCGTCATTTTACAAGACTGCCCATCTTAAATTCAGAGAGTCCCCTCTGTGTTAAGCAGCTCTTATATTTCCTCAGAATCCAACTAACATGGTCCAACTGCTAAGAATATAGCTGTCCGTTTGTATTCTAATCGTTTGTTTGCATGCTTGCAGACTTTATGTTCCGCTCTGTTTATTACGAAAATTACTGATGTTGAAACACCCAGAAATATTTTTCATTTCTTGTCTTTCAACTTCTTACATTTTTGTTTTCTTTCCTTCTTCTCTATCCCTTATAATCAATCACAATTATATTCAGGAATGTGTGCATATTTACATATAGAATAAAAGAATATAGCTTGCGATTACGACTGACTCTATGAGTCGACGTATGTATGTATGTATGTATGTATGTATGTATGTATGTATGTATGTATGCATCATGTGTGTATATATGAGAGAGAGATAGAGAGAGAACTAAGTTGATATGCAGATAGATAGAAAGTAAGAAAGAAAGAAAGAAAGAAAGATAGATAGATAGATAGATAGATAGATAGATAGATAGATGATAGACAGACAGACAGACGGACAGATATATATATAGATAGATAGATAGATGATAGATAGATAGA
>NC_068994.1:13723779-13724616 GCF_001194135.2 Octopus bimaculoides
TATATATATATATATATATATATATATATATATATATATATGCACATACACACACCTGTTTGATTACGCTTCTCAGAATGCTTTCACTTTTGGTATAATGAGGATTTCTCCAATGACTTTTGTGCTATATAACGTCTATATTATTTACTTTTCTAAGAGAGTGATAAACATTTTTCTATGGTTCAATTCATGGATAAGTTTGTCACCAGTCTGTCCTGGGACTTATTGTTCATTTGTTGGCTTTTTTTTTGTTTTGTTTTCTTTATTTTATTTGGTCACCAAGCTATTTTTTCTTGTTTCTTTCTTTTTTTTTTTCTCTCTTTACATTTCATTTTGTTTGTGATTTTGAATACAATACAGTTGTTTGAGAACTTGAGAACATTTTGGTGTGCTGTTTCACAGTAATGGCTTAATGACGCACGCTGACATCAGTGTGTGCCTCTGTGTGTGTGTGAGTGTATGTGTGTGTGTATGTGTGTGTCTGCTTGTGCGTGTGTGTGTGTGTGAGTGTGTGTGTGCGTGCGTGCGTGTGTGTATCTATGTGTGCATGTGTCTGTCTGTGTGCGTGAGTGTATGCGTGTGAATATTCCAGCGGAAAACATGATGATTTTTGATTTATGCCTACGCTGTGCCTATGTATATACATATGCGCGCGTGTGTGTGTATGTGTGTGTTTATATACATGTATGTATATATAGATATAGATATAGATATGTATGTATATATATATATATATATATATACATATATATGTATATGTGTATATATATATGTATATATATATATATATATATATTTATATACATAGATACATGTTCATGTATATATATATATATA
>NC_068994.1:13725479-13726187 GCF_001194135.2 Octopus bimaculoides
ATATATATATATATATATATATATATATATATACATACATATAGGTGTCCGTGAATGTATGTCATCCACGTATTGACGTGTATGCGTATGTCGTTTATGTGTATGCATACATATATATCCACGCATGCACACACACAAGCACACACCACCCCACACCAGACACACACACACACACTCACACACACATATATATATATATGCATACATACATGCATACATATATACACACTCTATGTATTGAGAGAGTCATTTTGAAACGTGTAGATACGTAAATACAATACGATACATACGTGTGCGTGAGTGTGTATATGTGTGTGTGTGTATGATACGTGCCTATTTATACGTGAGTGTACATACACATACACACACACGCACACACACACACGTTTAGAAGGTCATTTTTGGCAATATATATATAACACATATTCGTAGAAAATTTCATTAAAAATTTACCCATTTTTCTGAACGTTATGATTATCGAAAGTCCGGTGGTAGGGAAGAAATCTGTAGTTTTGCTAGTAGTGCCATCTGGCTGAGAACAGGTGAAGAATTAGGGACCTTCTGTCTGTGTTTTCCGTCTGTTTGTGCATTCAATATACGTTTTTCCGTTCGTCAATGCAACTTTTCGTTTGTGCATTTACTATGCATTTTTGCACTTATAATACACACACACACACACGCACACACACACACACACACATATATATA
>NC_068994.1:13726347-13728744 GCF_001194135.2 Octopus bimaculoides
ATATATATTATTTTATTTAAAAGAGTTCCAACTCTGTCTGTTTTTTATGTTTTATTTATATTCTTGTAAAATTAATGTGGGATATAGAATATGGAATATATAAAATATTATATAAAAATGGATGGTACAATGGAATGAAGTATTGAATGTCTTATTGAATATATGGAATATGTCTTATTGAATATATGAAGTATTGAGTGTTCATATATACATATATATACATATATGTATGTGTATACGTACAGACATATACACGTACATGCATACATAGAGATATTATCATTTGAATCTTGGATCCACAATGGTTTAACTGTCTCTTATACTTAGATATTTTGTTGCAATCGCCTGCTTTTGGATAGCAAATGCATAGCCTTAAATATGTGATGTGATGTGATGTAGAGGACACGCTTTTTATTTTATAAGCTCAGCGTCTCACATCCATGTATTCGTTGACTTATGTAAGTGCAGATGATTCGGGGTTGTATTGGAGGGAGTGAGGAAGGGAACATAGTTACATACGTAAAATTTTTCAGAATTCAATGAAAACTTGTAATTAAAAAAATTCTTTTTACGATATAAAAACCACATTTTATTAACAGCATATTTTTACAGGAAGAAAAGAAATAAAGAATTAAAAAAAAAACATTCAAAGTATAAAAGATCAAATTACCGAGATAAAAAAAAAACATAACTAATTCACAGAGGAAACAAAGTTAAATAAAAAAAAAAAGGTGGGGAATTAAACACTAGAAGATGGGGAAGGTGGGGGTAACGGGGTGTACACCCCAGGACCAACTGACGTGTTCAGCTTCGCCGCAAGGATATGATTACATTGTGAGATTTAAATTTAAATTTCAAGACAAATAGCCAGCAGTTAAAACTCCATACGTATTCCGAAAATCCAGAATGAAATTGTGAACTGGAGTTTCATTTAGTTGGACTTTGTAGTTGGATAAGATCTCAAGAGTACATATAGAAAGCAAAAGCTTTGTTTTCGTTCATATTATATGTACATCTATTCATTCATCCGTCCACCCGTCCATACATACATACATACATACATACATACATATATACATACATACATACATGAGGCTTCTCAAAACCAGAAAGGAGAAAGCTGATTCGAAGACTACAGATCCAATCCATCACTTGAACTGTAAAAATCTGTAAAACTTTCCAGAAGTTAATCACTGAAGTATATTTTAACTTGTCTAAATATGCAACTATATGCATGAAAATACATACATACCAAGACATACATATCTGCACATATACATACAAACATACACACATGCATATATACCCACATACATACATACATACATACATACATACATATCCTGTTGATGGTGTTGAAATTCCAACGAAGGAGCCTTCGATTTAGGTTAAAAACCGGCTCTTTCTCTATTGGCGAGAAATCTTGAAATAAAACCGAATAATGACATAATATACATACACACACACATACACATATAGATAAATACGTACGTATATACATAAATACGTACATACATACATACATACATACATACATGCATACATACATACATACATACATACATACATACATACATGCATGTCTTAACTCAATATCATGAACCCTATGCTTGGCTATTCTAGAAACGGCTATAAGAGACTCTATATCTTTATATAATCTAATTTAATTAAATGTATTTTGCGAGTAATGCCAAATGTTGTGCCCTTTAATTTATTTATTTTAATCTATGTGTACATAAGGAATATTGAAGAAACTTAAAAACTAAAACAGCCACCAAGTTAAAACACAACCGGTCAGATATTGTTTTGTGGGGTCACAAGGAAAAGGTACATTCTGTTGTAGAAATCAGCTGTTTTCCGCATACCATTTAGTATATAAATATATACTAGGAGTTTTCGTCAACTGTATGTATGTATGTGTTCATCTGAGGAAAACCTGATATTGCCAAACGGATCTCTAAGAACTTATGGTATTCAACTACAACATAATGTACTTGGTTCCGGCATAATTACCAGGCATTGTACCCGAAACAGCTGTCAAGATAAAACTATTGCTTAATTTTGTTTTGTTTATTCTACACTCTGTAAATCTACTCATTAATCCTATTTGGGTTTAATCTGGTGTCGACTGACATGAAAGAACACATCTGTTTACCAAATTCCACTTGTGTGGGATTTAGCGACTCGAGGCAAAATTACAAGACAAAATTTTGTCCAAGGTGCCATATAGAGAAACGAATTGGATGGGTGCGAGACAAACTTCTTAACTACATAGTCATCCCTTCATATACGATTCTATATGTGTGAGTGTACGTGTGTGTGTGTGTGTATGTGTGTGTGTGTGTGTGTGTGTGTCAGTGTATACATATATGCACTCATTTCTTATAAATATATATA
>NC_068994.1:13730717-13731791 GCF_001194135.2 Octopus bimaculoides
TATATATATATATATATATATATATATATATATATATATATATATATTTATATATATATATATATATGTATGTATGTATATGTATTTATATAAATATACGTATATATATTTATACACATTACATTCAAACAGACAACTCTACATGTACATACATGCCAACACTCAAATACTCCATGCACACCCATCCACCTACATGAACACACAAACGCGCGTATATATATATGTATATGGGTGTACATGTGTGTACGTGTATGTCCGTGTGTGTGTGTACGTATGTGTACGTGTGTTGTACGTTGTATGTGGGTGAGTATACGTGTATGCGTGTCTTTGTATGATCCAGAGATACATTCAGTATATCTGCCTGAAATTGATACATTTGAACTCCCTTAACTCAATTCTCTTCGCTGCCGCCATACAGATTGTTATTTCTGAACAGACACATGTCGCCCAGTTCCCTAACAAAAATATACACCCACCCCCCAGGAAGCACCTACATGGTCGTTCAGCTTGCTAGAAACAGCTGTCATACTTCACTTCTATCACACACCCTACTATCTGAAAGAAGAATGCGTGCGTCTTGGAAATGACTGGATGGCCATGGCTGGAACGTCTTCGATTTTTTTTTTCTGCCTTTGATTATTTTCTGCACCATCAAACAATTGGCTCGGGACAAATAAAAAAACAAGGCTTACTCTCACTGTTGTTGTTACATGTAGTTATATGAAAACCTGTGCATGGCTCAGTGGTTAGAGCGTCGGGCTCACAACCATGAGGTAGTGAGTTCGATTCCCGGCCCGGGTTGTATGTGGTGTTCTTGGGCAAGACACTTTATTTCCCGTTCTTCCAGTTCACTTAGCTGTAGAAATGAGTTGCGACGTCACTGGTGCCAAGCTGTATTGGCCTTTGCCATTCAAAATCAGTGGTGTGGAGAGAGGAGACTGGTATGCATGGGCGACTGCATACCAGTGGTGGTGGTGGTGACGATGATGATTTTTTAATTGTCCACAAAGGCTACAAAAGACCATTTAGGACAATACAAAGGATAGTAGAGATTTTAATTAGAAACGCTGAAGC
>NC_068994.1:13732208-13733986 GCF_001194135.2 Octopus bimaculoides
AGTGCGTAACTGGTACTTAATTTATCGACCCCGAAAGGATGAAAGGCAAAGTCGACCTCGGCGGAATTTGAACTCAGAACGTAACGGCAGACGAAATACCGCTAAGCATTTCGCCCGGCGTGCTAACGATCCTGCCAGCTCGCCGCCTTCGAGATAATAAATAAAAATAATAAATAAATGCGTCCATTTAAAGCCTAGCCAGGCTCATGGGCCCCGGTTTCCCGGTTTCAATGGCGTATGTGTTCCCCAGCTGGACGGGACGCCAGTCCATCGCAGTGTTAATCATTTTTGCCAGCTGAGTGGACTGGAGCAACGTGAAATGAAGTGTTTTGCTCAAGAACACAACGCATCGCTCGGTCCAGGAATCGAAACTACAATCTTACGATCATGATGTTAACTACTAAGCCACGCGCCTCCACCTTCGAGGAAATAAATACTGAAAACAAACAGGTAGGCAGAGTGATTAATAGATTAATAGACAGACGGATAGAGACGGATAGAGACGGATAGGTAAGGTATATAAACGAGTAGATAGATAGATAGATAGATAGATAGATAGATAGATAGATAGATAGATAGATAGATAGATAGATAGATAGATAAACAGACAGATAGACCGTCAGACAGACAGACAAAAGGTTACAGCTGGTGGTTATGATGGTAGATCGTTAAAATATTTCCCCTAGAAACGTCTCCTCAAATAAAAAAAAATAGAGAAGAAAAGAAAAGAAAATACTTGAACCACTTAAAAAGCTGTCAAGGAAGAAGAACATCTCTTGCGGTGTCTCCTTCACCAATCACAGGAATTCATAATTGAGTGTGTAAGGGTTAAACGAACAGCAAACACATTGCTATGAATGTGAGGTTGACGCCAGGAGAATATGATAGCATCTGTAGATTGTAACCCTCTGCCCATCATCACTTTGCCCAGTCTCCCACACGGACTTACGCGTGCATACACACACACACACACACACACACACACACACACATACGCGCAGTCATTCGCAAAGGCGTATACGTAAATACATATACACGTACATACCATCCATCTATCCATCCATCCATCCATCCATCCATCCATCGATTCATACATACATACATACATACATGCATACATACATACATACATACATACATGCATGATGGGTGTCTACTCGTTAGACGAGCATGTCCATCGTTGACAGGTAGTCTCAGCAATGCCCGCGCAAGAGTTTTAAGTTGAGTGCGGCTTCTTCAGCACCACAGCAACTCTCACTAGAAAGTCCAGAGATAAGCAAAGTGCGAGATATACGGCTCAGTAAAGCAGCGTGTTTTGTATACGAGTTAACTTTCTCCTAAGAGGACGCCTTGACAAAGACCAGGAGTCTTTCGTTCCCAGTGGGCGTACTGCACCTTCGGATGCCAACCTGAATATATCTACGTCCCGACGAATGCATTCATGCATACATACATACATACATACATATATACATACATACATACATACATACATACATACATATATACAAGCATATATATATGTATATGTGTGTGTGGAAAAAAAAAAGTCAAGGTAGAAAATGCTAAAATAATTTTATAAAAAACATTTCAGTTCCGGTTTCTGTTATTGAGACTTTTTCAACTGTGAGTATGGAAAACATTTGAATTTTGGAAAAATTAAAAGAAAAGTTTTTTAAGAAAATATTTCCATAGTATTCAAATACAAGGGGCATTTTCCTTGTTTCTGCCTGTCTCTGTCTCTCTTGTTTACTCTTGTGGGTTCGAGGTCGTTGTGA
>NC_068994.1:13735180-13737757 GCF_001194135.2 Octopus bimaculoides
ATATATATGTGTGTGTATATATATATATATATATATATATATATACACGTTTGTGTATATGTATCTATGTATATATATATTTATATATTTATGTACATACATCACTCACTCCCTAGATATTATATACTATGTAGTTTTATTAGTTGTTACGATTTGGTTGCAAGGAGTCTTTCTAACAGTTCTCTTTCCCCTCCTCCTACTCCTCTTCCTTCTCTCTCTCTCTCTCTCTCTCTCTCTCTCACACACACACAAGTGTTTGTGTGGAAATACACACACACACACACACACACACACACACACACACACACACACACACACACACATATATATATATATATATATAGAGAGAGAGAGAGAGAGACAGAGACAGAGACACAGAGAGAGAGAGACAGAGACAGAGACACAGAGAGAGAGATGGATGGATGATGGATAGATGTATATATAACGTTGCTTTCTTCTTACTAGTTTTTCAGACACCTAATACTCATTATCGAATTTTAATATTTACAGATGTATGTATGTATGTATGTATGTATGTATGTATGTGTGATGTATGTATGTATGTATGCATGTATGCATGTATGTATGTATGTATGTGTGTGTGTGTGTGTGTATTTATGTATGTATGTATTTATGTTTGTTTACTTGAGTGTAGATATTTGTGCATGCATGTCTGCGTGCATGCGTGTATGAGTGTGCATGTATCTCTGCGTGTGTGTGTGTATGTAACGGCTCAAGAACAGTGACTTCAGCAGAAGAGGTATAGTTCATTACATCTAGTATTCCGATGGTACTTTTTTATATACCTCGAATGGATGAAAAGCAGAGATGACCACGGAAGGATTTGAGCACGAGGCCATCTCTCTCAATCTCTCTCTCTCTCTCTCTCTCTCTCTCTCTCTCTCTCTCTCTCTCTCTCTCTCTCTCTCTCTCTCTCTCTATCTATCTCTCTCCCTTTCTCACTTCTAATATGTACGGTGGTGATGATAGACTGGTGGACATGGAACATAAAACGAAGAAAGAAGTAACAAACAACACCAATAATAAAAACACAACAATAATAAGTGTTTCCCTATTCTGGCACGAAGCCGGCAAGTGACCAACTCGTACTTCTATTTTATGGACCCCGAAAGAATTCAACGCAAAGTCGACCTCGGCGGATTTTTGAATTCGGGACGTTGAAGACATTACGAAATGGCACCAAGCATTTTGCTCAACGTGCTAACGATTCTGCGTTGCAGCGGCGGTGGGGGTTGTCGCAGTGGTCGCGGTGGTGCATGCGATGGTGGCGGAAAGTGTTTATGGTGGTGCGGGTAATGGTGGTGACTATGGTGGTGGGAGGAGGGGAGGCTAGCGATACATCAGCTGATGTTTACTCGAAACGGACGGACATTTGTTTACAAAAAAATTAATTTCTTTGACTTTGCATTCGTTTTGTTATTCCGGTTGTTGTTGTTCTTGTTGCTGTTGTTGTTGTTGTTGTTGTTGTTGTTGTTGTGGTGGTGGTGGTGGTGATGGTGGTGGTGGTGATTCTTGTTCTTGTTCGTTTAGTTGTACTCCTTTTCTTTCCTTTCTTCTGCTTTCCCCTTCATTTTTTCTCCTCTGTTCTTTTCTTCCACTTCTTTTCTTTCACCTAGATCTGCTACCACCACTACCACCACCACCACCATAATCACCATCATCACCATGACAACCACCACCACCACCATCTGCACCATCACCACCACCACTACCATCGCCAACCACCACTATCATCACCAACCACCACCATCATCACCATGACCACCACCATCCCCATTACCACTACCACCATCACCATCACCACCATCACCCCAAAATCCCTGTCAACACACCCCCACTGCCACCACCAAAAACAACTACATTACTACCACCAATACCATTCACTGTCACCCCACCCCTACAACAGCCACAATCTCCACCTTTACCAACACTTCCTCGAACACCACCACCACAACCTATCCATAGCACCATCACTGTTATTATCGCCAGCATCAAAACCACCATCATCATTATAATCAAGACAACTACCACCACCGCCACTATTCTAAGCACAACCATTAAAGTAAACATCAACATCATAACCGACACCATAACTTCATCAAACACAAAAAACTCTCACAACCATTACCACTACCACAAACATTACACAGCCCCCAACATCACACCCCACCGACACCACACCCCACCAATATCACACCCAACCAACATCACACATCACCACCACCATCACCACCTACACGCAGTGCAACCCTCTCCAATTACCACTACCACTCTCCCCCTCTGTCAAGTTTCATTATTTCTATGCTGTGTTTTATCCCTATATATGTGTGTGTGTGTGTGTGTGTGCGCGTGCGTGCGTGTGTATACACACACACATGCATATAGATACATACGTATATATAGTGTGTACATATATTCACACATATACACATTTATACACCTGTATGTATATATGTGTTTCTGTGTGTGTATGTCTAAATACATATATACATAAATGTATGCATATCTATTTGTATACATATATATATTTATATATCTATATATACATATATATAT
>NC_068994.1:13738569-13739297 GCF_001194135.2 Octopus bimaculoides
TATATATATATATGTATATATATATATATGCACATGTATTTGTGTGTGTGTTTGTATCTATGCTTATACTCCTGTATACATATATGTACATATTCGAAAATAATTTATATATGCATGTATATGTATGTGTGTGTGCGTGTGTGTAACAGAGCGAGATATATATACATAGGGAGAGAGAAAAAGAGAGAGCGAGTGCGAATGTAAGTGTGTTTCAATTTTTATTTGCAATTTTTTGTCTACTGTGCCTTTTTATATCACATCTTTCTATATACATTAATCTAGCAGACAAGATCTCCTCTCTCTCTTTCACTTTGTGGAGCTACAATATCTGATAAATGTAGTAACTAAATAAATCCTCAACCAGAACTTAATGATATAGGATGAATAATATAGGGATACTTTACATAATGAATTTCTAATATATAAAGTATAAACTTGCTGCTAACGCAAACAGTTTTGACGTAACGTCTCTCGTCAGATGTTAGTTATTTTTAACCTCAGATAAGATGCAATATTAACTGAAACAGTTAACGTTTGCAGTTAGAACATAGATTTTAAACGCAGGTATAAACCTAGGGGCAAGCAGGGCTGTATATGATTAAGAAGGTCACTTTGGAATCACATGGTTGTAGGTTCAGTTCTACTACGGAACAACTGTGTGGAAGCTCGTTGTATGCGTGTGTATGTATACATATATATAAATATATATATATATATATATATATATA
>NC_068994.1:13740116-13741826 GCF_001194135.2 Octopus bimaculoides
GAGAGAGAGAGAGAGAGAGAGAGAGTGGTAGAGGGAGAAACAAAGGGAGGAAGTAGAAGAATAGGTGAGCAACGAGAGAAAGAGAGGAATATAGTAGTAACAGAAGGAAGTACGAGGGGGGAAGAGAGAGATATAGTAGTAACAGAAGGAAGAATGAGAGGGGTAAAGAGAGATACGTAGTAGTAACAGAGGAAGAACGGCATGCTAGCGTTTCTGCCAGCTCTCCACCTTAATCAGAGTTAAAATATTCTTTTCTTCTCTAGGCAGAAGGCCTAAAATTTTGGGGGAGGTGGGGGCCAATCGATTAGATCGAACACAGTATGCAAATGGTATTTAATTTATCAACTCCGAAAGGATGAAAGGCAAAGTCGACCTCGGCGGAATTTGAACTCAGAACATAAAGACAGACGAAATACCGCTAAGCATTTCACCTGGCGTGCGAGCGTTTCTGCCAGTTTGCCACCGTACTCACGTGGTATTAGTCGTCTTGAGTTATCATAGAAGACACTTACCCAAGTGCTGAAACTGAACTTGACATCACGTTGTTACAAATTTTGTTTCTTATCCATTTATTCATGCTTGCGCCTATTCAAGCAAGAAAACTCTACAACACATAAAGTTTATTTAAGCACCTCACCCATATAATTCTTCTTGTATAAAAACTTCTTCCGTAAAAATGTTATTGACATCGCCGACGTTTCAATAATGCATCGATAAAGCTGTAGCCATTGAGCCATGAGCTTTCATGTTTAATTGGAAGATTGCAGTTAATCTTCCATTCTAGCCCTTTGCCTGTCCTGTGCGACACGTGATACACTGCCCGTATTTCCCTGGCATCTATGCATCATATATGATATACATACTCAATATTTTTTAACCACAAGGCGGCGAGCTGACATAAACGTTAGCACGCCGGGCGAAATGCTTAGCGTACAGGGGTCGATCTAATTGACTGGCTCCCTCCCCAAAAATTTCAGGCCTTGTGCCTAGAGTAGAAAAGAATGCATCATTCATTTCCAAGACATAATATTCTCTTTTGTTTAGATGGCTTTGTTTCTTTAAGTTCTTTGTACGACTGTTGGATACTTAATATCTTATCCAAATGTTTTTCGTGGTGTTTCGAAACACATTCACATTGAGTTGTCTTTATTTTATGTCAAAAACGTGACTTAGCGGGTTCGACGGATAAGGAAGGAATCAATGAAATAAAGAACCAAAGTGAAAAATAAATACAATGACGACATAATCGTGTAAAACACTTGAAGTAGGTACTCCAGTATGGTCGCAGTCAAATTTCCACTGACTGAAACAAGTAAACGAACGTGTTTCAGAATGCGAAATCAATATTGTATAGAAGGCTTAATGTGATGCGATATCAGAGTTGAAGTGACCAATAATATTACGAGACTATGGCTGTTTCCTTATCTACCGCTGTTTATTGTTGTCTGGTAAAAACTTTGATTTTAATGTTGTTGTTGTTGCCGAGGTTGTTGTTTTTCTTTTATTTTCTCTTTTTATTTCTCTTTTTTCTTCTACGTATTACCTTGCTCACCCACATACCTTCGTTCTTCCTCTCTATTTCCACTCGTCGTTCTATGTCTTCTTCTTCTTCTTCTTCTTCTTCTTCTTCTTCTTCTTCTTCTTCTTCTTCTTCTTCTTCTTCTTCTTCTTCTTCTTCTTCTTCTTCTTCTTCTTCTTCTTCTTCTTCTT
>NC_068994.1:13743558-13748940 GCF_001194135.2 Octopus bimaculoides
GTGTGTGTGTGTGTGTGTGTGTGTGTGTGTGTGTGTGTGTGTGTGTGTGTGTGTGTGTACTCGTACATACGATCTATCTTCCGTTTCGCTTGTCGTGAAAGATCCAAATTTCAATGGCGTTGTTTATGTAACATCACTAATTATCTCACTAATGGAACGCTTTTAATTATGCCTTATAATGAAACACCTTAATGGTGCTGTTGTCGTAATTGGGTCGCTGTAGAACCTACTAAAATTACATCACAAATCGAAACTAATATAATGTCAATTTTTTTCGCCACTAATAAGCATTAGTTAATTATAGCACCGAAAGAACACTCTTAATCACGTTGCAAATGAAACGTCATTACATTCCGTTGCTAAGAGAATGTAGTTAATTACGTCATAAATAGACTCTTGTTCGTTACGTCATTAAAGGACCAACTATAATTACGTTCGTAATAGAAGTCATTAATTACGTTTCTGATGTGACGTCATATATATATATATATATATATATATATATATATATATATATATATATATATATATATCGATAGGTAGATAGATAGATAGATAGATAGATAGATACATAGATAGATAGATAGATAGATAGATAGATAGATAGATAGATACATAGATAGATAGATAGATAGATAGATAGATAGATAGATAGATAGATAGATGAGTGGCTGTGTGGTAAGTAGCTTGCTTACGAACCACATGGTTCCGGGTTCAGTCCGGTCACTTATACGCCATGGAAACCTCGTAAGCGGCTCTATGAGTCGTTGGAGGAGAAACAGTAATGTCTATTCGAACAGAGATGGTTAAATATTTCTCTGTAGCATGTATATCAGTGGTTTTCAATCGGGGGCCCTATCGCCCCTGAAGATCCATATAAGATTCTTGGGCGTTCACACAAGCAAAATAGTATATTAAGGGTCTATGAAGAAAATGTTTCTTTAGATGTTGTTATTGCTAGAAACGGCGACGTATCTTTCTTTAACGTTTTACATACTTAAGCCTACACAAGTGAATGTATGAAAAACATCGAATAGCTATGGATGTCCACCAAGATAGAATCGTAATCAAAGGGGTCCATCTGTAAAAAGCGGTTGAGAACCACTGATCTTTATAGTAACAGGTTTGTTAATGTGGTCGTAGCCGGACGGATTTCGAATCCCACCGAAGTATGCTCGTATTTTATTGGTTTATGACCTCGCGTCGAACAGCTGCCATTACGTGTGGAAAACATCCAGCAATCCCGCGAAGATCAACGCGCCAAATTCCTTTGTCAAAGATGAGCGTCTTTTCTTCATTTTCTTGATGGCAATGGCAAAGGGTATTGTGTGATGGACAAAGTTGAAAGGCTTCAGTACAGATTCTTTTCATCTCTGGTCAAACCTTCATCAACCCCCTTCACTCTTCAAGTACCACTTAAAGAGACCAGAGGGTCAAGAAGTGGGGTACTTCACTGCAGTGTGTTTTATGAAAGCTGAATGACAGTGGTAAGATTGATGAGCCTAAATGATTTTGTTCTGACCCTGCGACTCTAGATAGACAGGAAACAAGAAACTGAAAGAGAACTTCGTATTTGATCTGATATGTCAAGGTGATCAGAGGTTTGCTATGAGCTACCCCGGAATTGCACTAGATGATTGCTACACACCCTGTATTGGAAACCTTTACTGGTTGATGTACTTATTCTACCTTCTTTTTATTTATGTTTGGCCAGCTCTTTTAAAAAATTTTTTTTTTTTTGCTCATTGCAACCCACCACACCGTCATCACTCTTTTATTTTAAGCCGTCCTTTTACTGTTCCAAGATCTTGTGCCCTTGAGACAAATAAAATTTCTCCGGACAAAATGCTTAGCAGCATTTTTTCCGGCTTTACGTTCTGAGTTCAAATTCCGCCGACGTTGATTAAGTCGACGTAATCGACTTAATCCTAATCCCTTCCCCCAAACTTGAGGCCGTGCGCTTCCAGTATAAAGGAGTATTATTATTAAGCAGCAGCAGCAGCAGCAGCAGTAGCAGTAGTAGTATTAGTAGTAGTAGTAGTAGTAGTAGCAGTAGTAGTAGTACACTAGGGCGTGCTAATTTAGTCAGAAGGGTTTTTTTATCTTGAGATTTGGTGACAAGAATCTTTTTTAGAATCCTTGCAGAATATAGAAGGGTGCTTTTCTGGAAGTCGACGACGCGAGTTTCAGTTCCAATCCGTTTCAGTCTCCTAGGCCACAGTTTGGGTTTTGTGCCAAGTGCACCAATTGAATAATTCGAACAATAATAGGAATAATTGTTACCTTGGTCTTCTACAGTTTCTTCAGTACTTCTTCTTCTTATTATTATTATTGTTATTATTATTATTATTATTACTATTATTATTATTACTATTATTATTATTATTATTATTATTATTATTATTATTATTATTATTATTATTATTATTATTCCAGACGTTTGAACTATAACCAGATAACGGAGATTCCAGATATGCTGTTCGCCAACATGCCGAAACTTTACCGACTGTAAGTGTAAAATGATTTTTTTAATTTTTTACTTTACTCCCAATATACAAACGGATGTGCCATGTCTGTGTGTGTGCGTGTGTATGTCTGCGTGTGTGTGTGTACGTGTATGTGTGTGTGTGTGTGTGTGTTTGTTTGTGTGAGTGTGTTTACATATGTATGCGTGAACAACAATGTAGTAAAGATGATAAGTATTGCATATGTAGCTTACACCGAAAGAAATTTCATTGGTATTTTATGAGAACGACCTACACATGTTACGATTAAGTACATTCGAAGTTATCTCCCTTCGTTTGATGGGAAATATAAAATGTACCCTATTTGGGGGCATGGGAGACTCTGCATCGAGGAAGACGCACCCTGGTTTTGGAAATGTAGTTCTTGGAAATTTTCTCTTTCTGTTAACCAAAGCTCTGTCCACACAATTGGACTGTGCCTGGCGAGCACACGCTAAATGCTTGTAATAAGACAAAATTGGCGGACTGTCCTGTTTCTATGTTCTTTGGGATAATGTACTACCTCAAGTCTAAATACAATATTATATCTGAGGTCGACTTTGCTTTTCATCATTTCGGGGTTGATGAATTAAGTACCAGTTGCGTACTGGGGACGATCTAATCTACTGGCCTCCTCCTCCACAAACGTTTTAGGCTTTGTGCTTAGAGTAGAAAAAAAAACAGAATTTGCAAGACTGAAAATGGCTTGTGAAACCAGTGAGAGCTTTGTAGCGAATGAGTAAAACTTTAGACATTCGAGTGTGGAGAAAAAAACAAACTATTATTCAGATGAGAAACTAAATTTTCATAATTTCTCAATAGATGGCGCTACAGCACCACTCCTATTAAAGCAAACAGCATGACAGTGGTAGTTTAGTTGCAGTAGACTTTTTAAAAGCTATTCTTTATTGACCGTGTAATTACAATTATATTTATATCAACAATCTTAGTTAAATCAAATGTTTTATAGTATAGAAAAATTATTTGAAAATTTTAAATAATGCAATAACAGTCTTTGTAAGCGGCTGATTTCAACAACTTCTAAACTAGCGTTCTGGAAGACGTATGATAATTTTCAAGGTATTTTTCATAAAAAAGAAAAATTGGGTTGTCCTCCATACTGCAAAATACGGTAATATTTGTCATTGACTGATATTGTTGGGTTTTTTTCCTCTTTGCATTTATATTCAGTTTTTGTATTGTTTTATTTTGCTTTGATTTTTTTGTTGGTGGGGTGGCAGGTTTTAATGGACTGTACATGAAATATGTTAATAATAACATAAATACTTTTTTTGTTTTGTTGTTGTTTTTTGTTTGTATTGATGGGTTGATTAAGTTAAATGTTTATGATCCTACGACGACAAATGTCCACTGTTGTATATTTCCGTACTGATTTTCTTATCGTTATTTCATTCGGCAAATATTGTGAAGATTATGATATATTTCAAGAGGTCAAAATACGATCGAATCCTATTCCAGGTTTTCTCTCTTTGTGTGCCGGAGAAAATTAAAACAATTATAATACCAGATATTCAGCCGTAATTTTACGAGACAAGAACGACAATTGACAATATTTTTTAGACATAAATGACATATCTTTGGTGGATTCTTTTGTAAACAATAGATAGAGGTTCCAAGAGTTCCTGCTGAACAACCTGCGCAGAAAAATATCTGTAGTATACATTAATTCGCTCTCACCATCATATCCGTGTGCAGATAATTCGTCGACAGACAATTCGTCGACAGACAATTCGCCGACAGACAATTTGCCGACAGACAATTCGCAGACAGACAATTCGCAGACAGACAATTCGCCGACAGACAATTTGCCGACAGACAATTCGCCGACAGACAATTCGCAGACAGACAATTCGCCGACAGACAATTTGCCGACAGACAATTTGCCGACAGACAATTCGCAGACAGACAATTCGTCGACAGACAATTCGCCGACCGACAATTCGCAGACAAACAATTCGCCGATTGGATAATTGGCTGATTGGACAATATTTTAATGATTTGACCAATCTATCGCTTTAACAATAATAATGATGGTTTCACATTTTGGTACAAGGCCAGCAAGATCAAGGAAGCGGGTGAATCTGTAAGTTGTCTCTCGGCCAATTTTCAGTCGGCCAACTATCTGTCGACGGATTGTCCGTCTACCATCAAATCGACATTGGCTGTACAAGCGCATAGTGTACTAGGCGTCAAATATCGAAGTGATACCAGAGCAGCATCAAATGAAATGTTTTGCTCAAGAAATACAACGCATCGCACGGTGCGGAAATGGAAAAGTATTATCTTACAATTATGACTGCACCACTCTCAGCACAAGGCTTAAGCGTCTTCACGTTGACACAACTATAACAAGTAATTATAATGTCGTGCAGCATTGACTGTGATGTAGACATCTTAGACTAAATTACTGCACAATTATAGCAGGCAAGAAATGTAAACCTATCATTTTGTATACTAATTGGTACAACCCCGAAATGGTGTGATACACAATTGCTTCGCTAAAAAAAGCTTAATGACAGATTATTACGCAATGATTATAGACAGAGGAAAGTTGCAGAGAACAGCAACACTAGACATTGGAAACCTATTTTTGCTACACTAAAGCGGTTGTTAGCCGTCACCTTATTTCTATACAACACTTCTGTTATGTCTTTCAATTCTTTGCGCGATAAGAAAGAAATGGAGATGTCTTGCAAGGTTCTTTGAGATTTTCTTTGAGATTTTGCTTTTACTTTTTTCTTTTTTTTTTGTTTGGTTTGGTTTGTCTTGTTTGTTTTTTTCAGACTGTCTACGTGATAATTGCTAAGTAATTTTGTTGTTGGCAATGTCTGTGTGTGCTTTGTATATATATATATGT
>NC_068994.1:13749538-13750294 GCF_001194135.2 Octopus bimaculoides
ATATATATATATATATACATACATAGACATGCATATACCTATGTCTGTATGTATATATATATATGTTTGTTTTTGTATATATATATATGTGTGTGTGTGTATGTGTGTGTGTCTGTGTGTGTGTGTGTGCGTGTGTGTGTGTGTGCAAGCGCACACCTACATATATACTTTGTTAAAGCTTTCATCCTATACATTGTCTTCTTTTCTATTTTGCTCTTTTCCTTTTTCTTGTGAGAGCAGAGTAGATGGCCGTTATTATTTCTTGAAAGCGTTGGCTTTGATGACTTGGGCGTCAAAAAGAACCCTATATAAATAAATAAAAACAGATATACTCCGATTTTCAATTTTTTAATTGATTGTCCCAGCTGCACCTGTGATGTCGCATTTGACCTTAGCAATTAACTGTTCTGCTTAAGTATTTATTAATTAGCCTACCTTGGCATATTTGTTGTCCGAGCGTGTATCTCTGTCCCTGTTTGAGTGAATGTATATGTTGCCAGCATTTCTTTTATCTTTTATCTTTTATTTGTTCCAGTCATTAGACTGCGGTTATGCTGGGGCACCGCCCTAAAGAATTTATAGTCGAAAGTCTGGACCCCAGTACATTCTTTTCTAAGCCTAGTACTTATTCTATCTTTCTCTTTTGCCGAACCGCTAAGTTACGGGGACATAAAATCACCAACACCAGTTGTCAAGCGGTGGCGCGGGGTCAAGTACAGACGCAAAAACAAACATGTACACACACACACACACACA
>NC_068994.1:13753669-13755286 GCF_001194135.2 Octopus bimaculoides
TATATATATATATATATATATATATATATATGTGCATATGTGCGTATGTATGTATGTATGTATGGATGGATGGATGGATGGATGGACGGATGGATTTATAAAAGATAAAAGTGTAGTCAAGTCTGAGATGCCTTTGATCAAAAATCTATTTGATTGGGGTTAACCTGGGCCTAAAAACAGGTAATGATGTTGATCGCTAAACAATTTCGACAACCCCATGTATTTTTTAAGAAGTTAACTTAGTAAAGTTTCAGGTTCTAGGCGTCAACTTGGAGGAAACAGTCTAATACCAAAGCCGCAGGGCCCAATGTTTCCATTCAGAGGCTCTGAGAGGATTTTTTTCTAGGGAGTAGAATTTTTTGTTAGGGCGCAGTTCCTAAAATGTAAATACTAGTTTTTCATATATGCAAAGATTTTCTTGAGACTAAGGAAGTTTCCAAGCCCAGGTACAATGTACCCCAAGCACCGTCCTTCTCATACAATACCCATCTCATACAATACTCTCGTTGAAGAGAGAAACTGAATTGACGGAAACGGCGTGGAAATCCGTCGGAGGGATCGTTCTGGTTCTTAGGTTGCGGGACTTATCGTTAATACCGCCATAGAAACCATCATTTGGTGATCATGGAATAAGATGCAGTATCAATATGTAACCCCAATATGAACAAACTGACATGGTTTTCTTCCTTCCCCAAGAGATTCAGTGGCTCAGGTGCTTCTGCACCCTATGATTTACCACAAGACGGCGCTGACAGCTCTATTACAAGCATCTAGGTCAGTTCTGTAAATCTGAGAATGCAATCCTCCCTTGCTTCCGCTAAACCCAGAGAACCAGTAATTTCCCTCCTTCCTCGAGAGATTCATTAGCTTACAGGTCACCTGGGCCATAGCGCTGCAAAAACCCCTAACATTTAAAATGTCACTGACAACCATCTATTCACTAGAGCAAGTTTAGTGGGATCCACTTGACTGCACACATACAGGCCACATCTGTATGATGGAGATAACATCATCAGTTCTTCCTATCGGCTCCCAGCGAATCTGAAAAGAGCCATAACCACTGTCCCGCTATTCTAAACTATAACTGCTTCCACCGATGTATGTCGCTGGGCGATAAGAGAAAAAGAAGCCGGCCAAGGAAGACATGACGTAGTACCTTCGGAGAAGGCCTACGTAGACTTAACATCACCTGTGGAAGAAGCATAGTGGTTGGTCAGAGACAAAGATAATTGGCAATCACTGATCCTATGTTCGTATAAGAGCTTCCGGTGCGAAAGCTAAGCAGTACGGCATGTTATTTCCTAATTCCTGACAGAGTGAATTGCGCTATGGTGCTGTTTTACTCACAGATGGCGACCAACTGAGCCTATTATACGGTATAGTCGACAAAATCAAAAACAGATAATGCGCATGCACGAAATCAGACATATAAAATGGCGATACTTTACCCGTCGCACCCTATATATATGAGTGTGTGTGTGTGTGTGTGTGTGTGTGTGTGTGTGTGTGTGTGTGTGTGTCTGTTGTCTGTGCGTGTGTATACACGTGTGTGTGTAAGTATGTATATACATTTATATATATATATGCATATATATACACATATATACATATATATAT
>NC_068994.1:13755471-13756589 GCF_001194135.2 Octopus bimaculoides
TATATATATATATATATATATGTATACATGTATATATATATATATGTGTATATATATATATACACACGTGTGAATATATATACATATATATATATATATATATACAGGTACTTATACTCTGAAAAACGCCTATATACATTTGTATGGACGTTTTTGTGAGTATAAGTACGTATGTGTATGTGCGTAAATGATTGTACTTCCATGTGTCTGCTTGTGTGCGCATATATATGTACATATTCATATATGTGTGTTTATGTGCGTGTAGAAGTTTCAAAGATTCAACAGAAGCACGGCAAAGGAACAAACAGAAGATTCACACACAAGGCATGGACATGCTTTTTCTTCGTCAGTTATCGTTCCGAAAAAAAGAACCCCATTACAATTCCACACCTTTAACGATAATATTGATCATTTTTGGTGGCGTCAACTGCGAAAAGCAGCTCGGAATAGTGAGCGAACGTTGAGGACAGAGACTAAAACAAACACGGCGTATCAAAGGGAATATACAAAGAAATGCCAGTACACACACACACACTCAAACACACACACGCACACACACGCACACACACGCACACACACAATGATATATATATATATACACACACTAGCTTCCTGATAAAATTCTTGTAAAACATTTTATCCCATTATTGAATTCATTAATTAAATATATATATACATATATAGACAGAGAGAGAAGGGGAAGAGAGAAAGAGAGATATATAGATAGGTGGGTAGATAGATAGAAAGATAGATAGATGGATAGATACATAGATACATATGTATGTATGTATGCATATATGTATGTATGTATGTATGTATGTATGCGCGTAGGTGTATATGTATCTAAATGTATTATGAAAACTATCTAATCTTTTCTTATTGGCGTAATTGTGTGACTCGTTATTGCTCTTAGAATTCTCTTTCTCTTCAATATGTTCATTGTCGTTGGTTGGGGGGGGGGCGGTTATTGGTAGCTGGGGCGGTGACGACAACGATGGTGGTGGTGGTGGTGGTGTTTGGAGGTGGCCGTGGTAGTGGTGATTGCACTGTTGTAGTTGTTGCTGTTGTCATTTTTCATGTCCATTATGTGTTATAGTTGGCGCCTGTCTGGCAATAAC
>NC_068994.1:13756975-13757905 GCF_001194135.2 Octopus bimaculoides
TATATATATGGGTGTATGTGCTCATGTATGTGTTCATAATTGAGTAATTGTTAATATACTAACTTAGTGTGTGTATATAAAAAAAAAATATATATATATATATATGTGTGTGTGTGTGTGTGTGTGTGTGTATGTGTGTGTGTGTGTATGTATATATATATATATATACATATACGCACATAATTATTCAACCAGAAGTATTGTATGCCTTTATGCTCATGTTTGTATTTCAGATGCATGTACTTATACTGACATACATACATAATACATACACACACACACATATACTTAGATATATATACACAGTTATTGTATATACATGAAGATGTGATAACATTTTATATATATACATATATTATATATACATGAATACTTGTATCACACACACACATACTCACACATATACACATACTCACATATACACATACTCACACATATACACATATGATACATAACCATATACATGTCTGTACACAGAGTCACTTCCTCACACACACACACAAACACACACGCATACATGTGTCTCTGTGCGTTGCGAGTGTTTTTAACAAGTTTATGAATGATCGACAAATGTAGAGGTACAAGGTTCAAACCCAGACACATGCAACAATGACCTTCAGTCATTCATTATTTTCCATATTTAATTATATATTGGATTTTCCAGTGAGACTTCGACTAATTTCCTCTTCTCCCTTATCTCACCCCCGCCACCTATATCACACCTCACACCACTCTTCTTTCTCTCCTCGCCTCCCCTCCCTGTTTTTGGCGTTCCCTGTTACTCTCGTTCTCTTCGCAATTTCAGTTTTTTTCTTTGCCTCTCTCCTCTCCATGTCTTTGTATCTCTCTGTCTGCTGTCTCTATCTCTATCTCTCATTTCCTCTCTTTCTCTCTCTCCCTCCCTCTCTCTCTCTCTCTCTCTCTCTCTCT
>NC_068994.1:13758005-13761516 GCF_001194135.2 Octopus bimaculoides
TGTGTGTGTGTGTGTGTGTGTGTGTGTGTGTGTGTGTATGTATGCGTAAAAGCATAAAAGCAGGTGTTTGTTTGTTTACGTCCTTGTGACTTAGCGCTCAGATAGAATAAGTGTCAAACCTAGATTGAGTAGTGAGGTTGATTTGATCACCTAAACGCTTTTTAATGGCGAGACCCTGTCAAACAAAATACCGTAATAAACAGACAGACAGACAGATAGACGACAGACAGACAGACAGACAGACAGACAGACAGACAGAGAGATAGGTAGATAGATAGACAGACTGACTGACAGACAGTCAGACAGACAGATAGATAGACAGATAGATAGATAGATAGATAGATAGAAAAACAGACGACAGACAGAAAGGCTGACGACAGATAGATAGATAGATAGATAGATAGATAGATAGATAGATAGATAGATAGATAAATAGATAGACAGACAAACAGACAGATAGACGACAGACAGACAGACAGACAAACAGAGAGATAGATAGAGAGATAGATAGATAGATTGATGGATGGATGGATAAGATAGACAAACAGACAGATCTCCCTGTCTTTCTCTCTGTCTTTTCACTCTGTCTCTCTGTCTCTCGCTCTTCTCTGTTTAATGTATGTGTATGTGCATATGTATATTAACGTGTATCATGGGTGTGAATCTTATTATTGCTCAATAGAGCTATCTGTCTGTCTTTATCCCTCACTCTCTTTCTGTTTCTCACGCTTTCTTTCTCTCTCTCTCTCTCTCTCTCTCTCTTTCTCTCTCTCTTTCTCTCACTCACTTACTCACTCACTAACACTTTTTCCCTCTCCTCTTTCTCTCTTTCTTTCTCTACCTCTCCCTTCCTCTCCTGCTCTCTTGTCATTCTATTTCCATCCAATGATTTTTTCCCTACACTCTTTCTTTTCCTATAACAATCACGCCAGACAAACGATTACATTTGTTCCCATAGCAATGCCAGTATGGATGGCCCAATGTGTCATAAATCATCACACGTCAGCCAATCCGTCGCCAGAGGACTTCCTTGCTTTATACGACGTCTTATTAACTATAACTATTCATTTCCACAGAAGTTATATGTTTATGTGCGTGCATGATCACAAAATGTTTTACGAACTTGTAGATTCATATACATACGTATATGACTCCCTTCAGAGCTGTAAGTTGGCGGAATTATTAGAGCGTCGAACAAAAGTATTATATTATTTATTCTGGCTCATTATGCTTTGTGTTCAAATTCCGCCGAGGGCAATCTTGCGTTACATCTTTCTGAAGTCGATAATACTATAAAAGTAACAACTAATCAAGTTGTAGTGTTGATTTAATGTAATTCCGACCTGAGCCATCATGCAATAAGACTAGCGTGGCCCATCGAGCTCAAGCTTTCTACCTGACCATGGGACTCCTGTTGGAGTACACTGCTATCATATCAATGCTATATGTCTAAAATATGCGGCGGGCCGGCAGAATCGTTAAGCACGTCGGGAAAATTGCTTAACGGCATTTCGTCCGTCTGTACGTTCTGGGTTCAAATTTCGCCGAGGTCGACTTTAGCTTTCATTCGTCCGTGGTCGATAAAATACGTACCAGTTGAGCACTGAGGTCGATATACTCAACTTGCTCCCGCCCCCGAAATTGCTGGCCCTGTGCCAAAATTTGAAACCAATATTATATGCCTGTAATTATCATTACAACACACATAGACACACCATACACATACATATGTAGCACAGTAGATTCTCCTATCGGCTTCACTGTGCGAAAGTCTAACAGACAAATATCTTAGCTGATATTTGCACAGATGGTTTGTTTTCAGTGATAAAGACTTGCACTGGATCAGCCACACTTTTTGAAAATGTTAAAAGTAGAAAATCGGTGCAGATGTTTGCCACAGACTCTATGAACAACATACCTCAGGCTTTTGTCTCAGAGTCTTCCATCTCCTGATTTAATGTTAGTTTTTTAAGCTCGTGTATGTGAGTCTTTCTTTAACAACTCACAATAATGGCTTTTATTACCTTTATTCCTACCTCAGTTCATCTAATCGTATACATCTATCGTTACTTTTCGTAAAAAGCCTTTACTTTTTTTGATTTCCAATGTGCATTTTCTCTTATTTTTCTGCTTACTTTCCCCTTACATTTCTACGTGTAGTTTCTATCTTGTTTTTGTAACATATTTCTATTATATATATATATGAAACTTAGATAAAAAAAAAACTTAGATATGTTTCGACCAAAGAGTGTTCCAGGCCATGTCTAACTTAATAATAGCACCACCTGATAGGATTATCTAAATCCTTTTTAAGTCAAGTTTTGTTTATGGTCCATTCAAGTAGTGAAGAACTTGTTGAGTGAGTTGTATCCACTCAACAAGAACTTGCTGAGTGAGTTGTATCCACTCAACAAGTTCTTGTTGAGTGAGTTGTATCCAGGTATGGGTGGCTTATCTGGTATTTCTTGAAGAAATCTGTCCAGACTCCGTTTAAAGGTGATGGGATCCATTTCCTCTTTAATCACATATATATTACAAATACATATATACATATATATTATGAGCAGCCGTAGACTTTTACTATCCGAAAAGGTTTTTAAAGCAATATTTACGCGCTATCGTTTATAGCTTTATGTACTTCGAGATTCACCATCCCTACAAAGAATTACTTCATGTTCACGAAGTTTCTCGATGTTTTTGATGTCATATACAGGCACACGCGCACACACACACACGTACAACACGTATTTTCTACTCTAGGCACAAGGCCCGAAATTTTGGGCAAGAGGAGTCAGTTGATTAGATCGACGCCAGTATGCAACTGGTACTTAATTTATCGACCCCGAAAGGAAGAAAGGCAAAGTCGACCTCGGCGGAATTCAAACACACATATAACATGTCTGAAACAGCTTTAGTCGATCTCAGCCTACTTGTATTATACACACACTCACACACACATGTAGGTATGGATGGATGGATGGATGGATGGATATACATACATAGAGATACATAGAGGTACATTGAGATAAAGATAGTCAGGCAAAGAGAGTGAAGCAGAGAGAGAAAGAAGGTGCTTATAGTTTCACATTGTAGTGGGAATTCTTGCAGTGTTGTGATAAAAGTGCTCAATGCTGTCAGGTAGAGTGGAATATGAGAAACTAGGAGTAACGACCCACGCACACTCAGATTCAGATTTCAATAAAAGATTCATATATACACATACAAATACATATATATATATATATATATACATATATATATAAATATATCGATGTATGCATGTATATATATACATATGTATGTATATAAATATATATATATATGTTCGTGTGTATATATGTATATGTATGTATGTATTATGTATAATATATATGCCTGTGTTATTAGTTGTGTTGCGTGTGTATATATATATATATATGTATATATATATATATATATATATTATATGTGTGTGTATACATATGCTTTTAAAATATATATATACATACATACATATATATATATATATATA
>NC_068994.1:13761786-13762427 GCF_001194135.2 Octopus bimaculoides
ATATAACAAGCAATACGAGTAAAATACGGGACTATCAAATGTAAAGAGAGAAATTTGCTTCCGTTGCAAAAAAACATCTGATTAATGCAATCACAATAGCTTTGAGCCAAGGATTCTTTCTCGCAACACATTTATCAGGTGGCAGCAACGGCGTTGGTGGCGGCGACGGCGGCGGCGGCGGCGACGGCTGCCGCCATAGTGGTGGTACTGAGTGTGATGGGGGGGGGGGATGATGGTGACGACGGTGTTTCTGGCGGTGATAGTGATAATAATCATTATGATAGGGAAGCATCTGATAATTTTGCTGGTGGTATTTATAGAGATGATGGCGGTATGGTGTTGGAGTTGATGCTACTATAGTTGGTTGTGGTAGCACTTGCAGTCGTTGTTGAGGTTGTTGTAATGTTCATTGCTTATGATACTAATTTTGATCTAGTGGTATTAGGCGGTAGGGTGTTGGTATTGGTGGTGGAGGTCGTTTTGGTGGAGAGGACAAAAGCTACTACATGTGCTTTTATCGGTAGGAAGAAGAGGTGGGTAAAGAGATAGTGTTTGTGCGGTAAGGTAGTGGTGCAGATGCTAAATCTAGTACTATGCGTAGTAGTCGTAGTGGTACTATTTATATATATATATATATATAT
>NC_068994.1:13763373-13765049 GCF_001194135.2 Octopus bimaculoides
TATATATATATATATATATATATTATATACACCTCCCTATGTATACAGTTATGCACTATTGCACACATAACTATGCATGCATTCACACATATTGGGACAGAAATAGTTGTATATATATAGATACTTACCTATACACACAAGCTCATACATATGTTTCACATACACACTCGTGATACATGTTACACACTGGTCTACATACAATTTTACATCAATGGACACAAGTAATACAATGAAATTACATGTATATGTGTAGATTGTGTATACACCCTGCGGTAGTATATGAAGCATAACAAACAAAAACATGTCTATACATGTATTGGTGCAGGTGTGTATACAAGCTTACACAACCAAGCACACACATTGTCAGTCATTATATATTCATATATGTGAGTACGCGCGCGTACACGTGTATGTGTGTGTGTGTGTGTATGTATGTGTGTGTGTGTAAGTATGTATGTAATGTATATTTTCCATAACAACATGCATGCACTATGTGAATTGCTACATACACATGAAGAAATGAGTACATATGCATATATATATATATATATATATATATACATACGGATATACATATACATATATGTACATGTATATATACACATACATATATATCAATATATACATGCATATATGTATATATATAACTATACGTATATTTACATGTATGTATATACACATATGTATGCATATATGTATGGTCATATGTGCATATATATATAAATATATATGTATGGATATATATATATATATATATATATATATATATATATATATATATATATATATATATATATATATTCACACACGTGTATGTGCTAGCGTAGATGCAGGCACATACAGAGGCGCATACGTGAGAGGCACATACGTGAAAGCAAACACATTAAGACACTGGACATACACACATTCCTATTCGTCACTGCATACAGAATCTATGATACACACGTATAAACGTGTATTACACATGAGTACGTATACTACACACGTACCTACGTACACATACCCTCTTTGGCATGCAGGGACTCACTCAGACCACAACACACACACACATACACACTCGCACACACACATACACACTCACACACACACATACACACTCGCACACACACAGAAGACTTAACCAGCATATACAAATATACTGACACAAGCTACTACTTAAACAACAACAACAATTATTACTACTACTACTACTACTACTACTACTACTACTACTACTACTACTACTACTTTTCGCATACGCACATGCTCTCATGCGCCGTCTACAACGCACGCAGATCGCTGCATTCATACACATGTAGATACATACATGCATGTATGCAAACGTCCAAGTGCGTATACATTTGTGCATGCATACATACACAAACCCACGCGCATATTATGGCGCTCATATACACACATACCATTGTATATAAACATACACACTCTTTTTTGCATGGCATGTGGACATACGCGTACATAGGAAACACCGTAATATTAATATATGCGTTGTAAGAAGCTTGCTTCCCAACCACATGATTCCGGGTTCAGTCCCGGGCAAGTGTCCTCTTTAATAGCCTCGAGCCGGCCAAAGACTTATGAGTGGATTTGATAGACGGAAACTGAAAGAAGCCCGTTGTGTATATATATATACACATATATATATATATATACCTATATATATATATATATATATATAT
>NC_068994.1:13769745-13771724 GCF_001194135.2 Octopus bimaculoides
TGTTTATCATGTTTCAGTCATTGGACTGTGGTCATCCTGGGACAGCATCTTGAAGATAAGTAATGTGGTCGAACAAATCGCTTCCCGTTCTCATCTTTGTAAATCTGATACGTATTCTATTGGTCCCGCTAGTTACGGAGACGTAAGAAAAACGCAACACCAGACTAACAGCCGGTGTATTAGCGACAGTCTTCCTGGTACTGGGAAACCTCCAACTGGTGCCAATGAAGGAACCTTACAGGTTCATCAAATCGCTCTCACCATCAAAGACACAAGTCCTCGCAGCTGTTCTTCTCAAATCTACAGACGCGTGATTAGAGTACTTCTATCAGCCCTAGCTTGTTTTTTCCCCCCTTTTTGTCGCAGTTATCCACCTCTTGACGAATTCGCTGAGTTAGAGGACTTCCCTCTCGATTATTCGATTCCATGACTCTTCCAAAATACTATGTGCAACATACGAGAAAAAAAGGACAAGACATTTCAATATACAAAAATCGTATGGTAAGAAGTTTGCTTCCTAACTACATGGTTCCGAATTTAGTCCCAGTGTGGCAACTTGGGTACGTGTCTTCTACTATAGCCTCGGGATTTGATAGACGGAAACTGAAAGAAGCCTGTCGTACATATACGTGTGTATGTGTGTGTGTGTGTGTGTGTGTGAAGGTGGGGGTGCTGAAAAGTTCCTGGCTTTGGGTAAAAGAAAATACAGGCGGATGAATTAATTATGATTTTATTGAACATATTCTCCTCTCAGACTCACACTTATTGCAGCGGTCCTTTCTATACCCTGTAAAAGAACTCAGGAGGTTAGGCCTCAAACCAGTACTTTCAGATATCCTTAAAACCAGCACCCCTTCATATAACTTTGTGTCTATGTTTGTCCTCTATCACCACTTGACATCCGGTGCTGGTGTGTTTACGTTCCCGTGACCTAGCAGTTCGGCAGAAAAAGCGACAGAAGTATCTAGTTTTAAAAGAAATTCTGGGATCGGTTCCCTCGACGAAAATTCTTCGAGGCGGTACACAAGCATGGTCGCAGTCTAATGACTGAAACAGGTAAGAGATAAAAGACAATACCCGCAACAGAATTGAACCCATGGTATCAGACAAAAACAATCACTGTGAATACCTACACAGCCATTTTGGCGAAACGGTATATCCTCACCTTAAACCCTCGTCCCGTGTGACCCCTGCTCCGCCAGGGGTCACCAGTACAACAGGAAGTATATGTAGTCGCATACATATAGCTTAATTGATCACTTCCTTCACATCGTTCATTTTATAGCTTAGTGGGTGTATAAATACGTGGGTGTATAAATGAGTGGGTGTATAAATAGACAACCAACATGTCTGACAAGCATTTTATTAAGTCATTTATCAGCAAAAATAACTGCTTTTGTTTTCGTTTGTGCTTTCGTTTTTTTGTTTTTCGTTTTTTTTGTATTTTGCTTTTTGAAAGGTAGAGAGACAAGGCATCTACAGGAAATATATTCAACCACACACAGACACACACGTACATGCATGCACACACACACACATACATATTCATACACACAGGCGCACATGTACACGTAAGCGCGCGAGTGCGTCCACCCGTGCAGACACGCATATGTTGTGTGTGGATGTATATTATATATGGATGTGTGCGTCTGCGTTTGTATGCAAAAATGTGTGTACATGCGTGAATGTGTGTGCGTGAGCCTGTATATATATATATATATATGTGTGTGTGTGTGTGTGTGTGTGTGTGTGTGTGTGTGTGTGTTTCACACATGTATATGTTCATACATATGTCAATGCGGATAGATAGATAGATAGATAGATAGATAGATAGATAGATAGATAGATAGATAGATAGATAGGTAGATATTTGGATGGATGGATGGATGGATGGATGGATGGATATTATACGCACATACATGCATAGATACTTGTATAAATATACAACAGTCAGCTAGTGTGTGTGTGTGTGTGTGTGT
>NC_068994.1:13772054-13772715 GCF_001194135.2 Octopus bimaculoides
CGGTGACGGAGGCGGCGCCGGCAGGAGCACTGGCGGCGATGACTTTGTTTAGTAAACTACGGTGGCTACGCATATTGACAAGTTTAACGTGACATGGACGACTATTTTACCTACTCGCACGCGCGCGCACACACACACACACACACACACACACATACGCGCTCAGGTAACCTGTAATTAAGATCAACCCCCAGATCGTGATAGAAGTTTACAACGCTGTGAATTACTGATGAAGCACTCTTTTAGAGACTAATTACTGAGGCTAATTACTTTCTCCACCCCACTCGCACGCCCACCCACCACCACCACCACCACTCCATAACATCCTGCAGTGTCATAGACTCGATTTGAACTCACCGCTCACAAGCATGCTAATTACTTATATAGTAATTACAACCGTCACTGTGTGTGTGTATGTATAAGCTGAAGGCGCATGGCTCAATGGTTAGAGCATCGGGTTCATAATTAGAAGGTAGTGATTTCGATTCCCGGACAGGGCTGTGTGTTATGTTCTTGGGGCAAAACACTTTATTTCATATTGTTCCTGTTCACTCATGTCGACACGCGGGTCCGTGTGTCGACATGTACCTCCCTGCGACAATGTAAACTTCATTTAATCAAGATATATATATATATATATATATATATATATATATATATA
>NC_068994.1:13776639-13777175 GCF_001194135.2 Octopus bimaculoides
GTGTGTGTGTGTGTGTGTGTGTGTGTGTGTGTGTGTGTGTGTGTGTGTGTGTGTGTGTGTGTGTGCCTGTGTGTGTGTGTGTACGTGTGTGTCATTAAACGTATTATATCTAATATATGAGCGTATGTGTATGTTTGTGTGTGTGTATATATATTTCAATAGATTGATAAATAGATAGAGAGATAGACAAATAGATAGAGAGAGAGAGAGAGAGAGTGAGAGATACAAAGATAAGACATAAAGATGTGTGTATTCTCGTGTGTATGTATATGTATACATATATGTATATATATATATATATATATTAATATATATATATATGTGTGTGTGTGTGTGTGTGTGTGTGTGTGTGTGTGTATATACGTGTGTGTATAACGTATATATGTGTGTGTATATGTATGTATATATATATATACACGCACAACACACACATACATACATATATATATATAAACACACACGCACACACGTGTGTGTGTATCCTTGTGTATGTACTGATATAAATATATATATATATATATATATATATATATATA
>NC_068994.1:13777964-13779112 GCF_001194135.2 Octopus bimaculoides
TATATATATATATATATATATCTATACACATACAGGCGCAGATGTGGCTCTGTGATAAGAAGCTTGCTTCCCAACGATATGGTTCCGGTTTCAGTCCCACTGCGTAGTAATTTGAGCAAGCCTCTTCTGTTATAGCCCGAACCGACCAAAGACTTGTGAATGCATTTGGTAGACGGAAACTGAAAGAAACCCGTAGTATATATGTGTGTGTATGTATTTGTGTTTGTCTCCTACTACTGCTTGACAACCGGTGCTGTGCTGGTATGTTTACGTCCCCGTAATTTAGCATTCCTCCAGCATGGCCGCAGTCTCATGACAAAAACTGATAAACAATAAAAAAAATACAAACGAGCAGATGAACACAAGTAGTTTTTCATAATAGGTTTGGTCTATCAGAGCTGACCCGGTGCTAAATTATAATCACAGTATTTAGTTCCGTCCCTTTCCGTTCGACATTAAATTCCCGAGTAATGTCGGCGTTTTAGATTTGGTTTATTTCTTTGGTGCTTTTGAGTTGGGAGTTATATTCTTCATTCCTCAAAATTACGATGTAATAAGAACCAGATAGGGATCTGTGGGGGAGCGGTTGAGAATCACCTCAAATTTGTAATCTCTAATTAAATTAAATTAAATTTCGTTGTGGACATGTATGCGTGACCCTTCTTGCATGTAGCTTTTGAAGAAGGGTCGCCTTGAGCGCGAAAGGCTCAAGTGTGGGTTTTGGATAGGTTGTCACCAGAACCTCGATTAGGTCAAAGAGTACCTGAGGTGTGAAACGTATAGCCATGTACTCCTTTCTAATACTGGTTATGTCAACCATTTGAAGTCTCGAGAAAGACCAGCTTTATACAATGTCCTCTCGCTTAGACCAGGTAATTCAACGTATGTAATTCGATTTCAGGTCTGAAAAGACTTATACCTGTACATAAAGCTCATATCCACAAAATGATCCAATCGATTCAGTGGAAGTTAAGATTTTCGTCTGTCACGCTTCAAACCATGCAGAAGTGCAGCGGGACTAAATAGTCACCTGAGAGGTCATGGGCAGAAAGTCAGAAATGCCATGGACAACGAGTAAGCACAAAGAGACGGCAATCATCTGTGACGATAGACCAACCACCAGCATGTAATTTAATCATGTGATATAT
>NC_068994.1:13779228-13785422 GCF_001194135.2 Octopus bimaculoides
ATATATGAAAACGACATTAAGATATATAATTAAGAGAAATAGTGTTCAATACAGTATATAGCATTTCGGATTGGTTCGGTAGGGAACTTTAACCTCTGCTTAGCTCAATTCGACGGTGGGGATGAGGGAACGCCACAGTTATCAATTTAATGTGGGGCCAGTGATTGCCTTATTGTAAGTTTGAACCTTTTAAACGGAGATCACCAACCAATCACTCCTCCTACTCCGTCTCCTCCTCATCTTCTCTCACTCTCTCTCTCTCTCCTTCTCTTCCACCCTCTCGTATTCTTCCCCCTCGTTCTCTTTTTCTTTCTCTCCCTCACTCATCCTCTTCCTCCTCTTCCCCTTCCTACGGTCTCCTCCTCATCATCATCTGTGGGTGGCATCACATCAACTTTGATAAGTCCATTTTTCTTTCCCTCACTCTCTTTCTATGTATATTTCTTTTTCTCGTTGTCTCTCACCTTCTTCCTCTGTATATATCTCTCTCTTTCTACACACACACGCACGCACACACACACACACGCACACACATATCCTTCTTCTCCATGTTTCTGTCCTCTCTCTCTCTCTCTCTCTCTTTCTCTGGCTCTCTCTCTCTTTCTCTGGCTCTCTCTCTCTTTCTCTGGCTCTCTCTCTCTTTCTCTGGCTCTCTCTCTCTCTTTCTCTGGCTCTCTCTCTCTCTCATTCGTTTTATCTATCTATCCATCCGCTTATCTATCTATCTATCTATCTATCTATCTCATGTCTTTTCCGCTTCTTCAAGAGTCAGTGAAGCCATTTAAAACCTATTTTCAGAACACAACCATTATGCACCATTTCCAACCAAGGTCTCGACATACAACCGTCATCACTTATCCGCTAACCCACTCCCTTCGCATGCAGATATGATCCCAGGGGTCTTCCATACACTGTTCACGATGACGTCTGACAAGTGACATGCGCACTTCTGTCATTTAATTATGTGGTCTTTTATATTTCGTAATGGGAGTTTTACAATGTGTATGCACGCGTCTGCTAGTATGAGCGTGTGCGCTTGTATGTACATGTGTGCGCATACATGTAGTCAACTACAAACATGCACACACACACACACACACACACACACACACACACACTCAAACACACACGATCTACATAAATGCTTAAAAGGACGGACAGACAGACAGAAAGACAGACAGACAGACAGAGAGACAGACAGACAGGCAGACAGACAGACAGGCAGACAGACAGACAGTCAGTCACACAGACAGACTGATAGATAGATAGATAGATAGATAGATAGATAGATAGATAGATAGAAAGACAGAAAGATGCAGTCACACGCCTTTATGTGTATGTAGATGGGTGAGTGAGTGGGTGTGTGTGTATGCGTGCGTGTTTATGTATGTGTGAATGTGTGCATTTGCGCGTGCACGTGAGCGGAGTCGGTTGATTATTGTATGCGCCTCTATCATGATATCTGTCAAATGCGGTATGAATTTCTTAACCTCGCGCGCGCGCCTGTGTGTATGCATGTTTATTCGAATGGACGTGCATCGGTACGTTTTGGTTGAATGCTGGGAGTCATCTGTTACGGGCTGTAAATAATTGTATAGGGAATAACATGCTGTAGGCATACATGGATGTATATTCTAATGTATAACGAATGTTTGTATGTAGTTCGAAATCTACGTGTGCATGTGTGTATACGCATATACATACATACATATATATATATACATACACACACACACACACACACAAACACGATACATAGTTGAGTTATTTAAAAGAAAGTTGGTTTTCTTCTGTTGGTTGTTTTCCTCGCATTCGGTACTAAATGTGTTTATTTGGGAAGTCCAGTGTGTGGCATTATTCTGTAGTAATGCCCTTATATAAATATATATATATACATATACATATACATATATGTATACATATATATATATATGTACACATGCATATGTGTGTGTGCATTCATACGATCACATATATATGTTTACATAAGTATGTATGTATGTATGTATGTATGTATGTATCAGTCTAACAAAATGCCTTTTGTTAAATTCGTTGTTTTAATAAAACATTGACATTCAATCCTAATAGTTTTGATATCTTTATTTTAAGTGCTACAAATGTCTTTCTCTTAACATACACACGCGCGCCCGCACACTTACACCCATGCGCGTTTAGTAGGATTTATATTTGTATCGGATATTTCATTCAGTATTACATCACCTCGAGTTCCACAAAACTGTGGAAAAACTCTTTTAACGTTCCGATGCTAGTATCCGAAAAAGTAAGAGCATTTTCCCAATGATACAAATCTGCGACACTTTCTTAAAACTTCTACATCGGTAGACTCAAGAGGAATTTCTTCTAACAGTACGATTAAACAAGATGGCTTTAGCTAGACAGTAACTGTTATAAGCGCAATTGTTGGTTTTAGTTCATTTACAAGTTTTGGTGTGGAGGCGCAATGGCCCAGTAGTTAGGGCAGCGGACTCGCGGTGATAGAATCGCGGTTTCGATTCCCAGACCAGGCGTTGTGAGTGCTTATTGAGCGAAAACACCTAAAGCTCCACGAGGCTCCGGCAGGGGATGGTGGCGAACCCTACTGTCTTCTTTCACCACAACTTTCGCTCACTCTTACTTCCTGTTTCTGTTGTGCCTGTAATTCAGAGGGTCAGCCTTGTCACACTGTGTCACGCTGAATATCCCCGAGAACTGCGTTAAGGGTACACGTGTCTGTGGAGTGCTCAGCCACTTGCACGTTAATTTCACGAGCAGGCTGTTCTGTTGATCGGATCAACTGGAAACCTCGATGTCGTAAGCGACGGAATGCCAACAACAACAAGTTTTGGTGGGAGGGTTCTCTGTGGTTTCACTTAGCTTGTGTGTACTGAATGAAGCAAGAATCTGGTTGACGTTTGGCTTTGTAGAATATGTAATTTTGCCTGTTTTTTTGTTGGACTGGGGAGGAAAGTGCTTCATAAGAAAAGCTTGGAAGATTTTACCTAAAGGAGTAGCTTCATGGCTGTTGTAAAGTGATGCGAACTATATAATGTTTCTCTTCCTGTTGCGTCTCCAGCGCCTTTCACAATACGAGTTCTACATGGGCGTTTTTCTTTGTATTTCCTTTTAAGAATGGCATTGTTGTAAAAGGATGTAGCGTCAGTGAATATTCATTTGTTTGCTAGAAGGCAGGCAATTATCTGCGTGAGACGTTAGTTACCTGGTGGGATCGGAATGAATCTGGATGAAATACAAGTAGTCACTGGATTTGTGGCAAGGAGAATGGCGGTAGTTTGAGAAGTCTAGTTACATCCAGGAAATTTGCCTTAGTAAGGCTATGCTCTACGGTTATTTCAAAATCCAGGTTTCTGTAGAAGCTGTGACGGTTTCTCTGGATTCTGTTGGTAAACTGTCGGTTGCAGAAGGTGATAGAAAGGAGACCGTCTTCACAGTGCAGGCCACTTTCAACTCTTGGGAAGATGTAGATACAAACCGATTTGCTCGGTAATTTCTGCCGAGTTGTTGGCGCCCATCCTGACGTCGTAAGGCATTACAGAGTGTTTGCATATTCTTATAGAATTATTGTGCTTTAACGAAAGCCCGGTAGACAAGAAGGAAATGTTCAATTTCATCGTTCGAGAACAGTCTGATGGTTTTGACAAAATTTATAGCATTATAATCCTAACTTCAACCAGGTCCTTGCTTCTTCTAATATCCGCAAACTAAGTGAAGCTGCTCATCACATCACCAAAGCTTCCAACATCACTAATACCAATAACTTCCCACTCGATGATAATTGCCTATTCTTCATATATATATATATATATACTAGCAGAGCCACCCGGCGTTGCCCGGGAATTAAATTGTTGCTTATTGGTACTTGGAAACTTTTACAATAATTAAAATGGGGATTAAATGAAAAAAATTCACACAGCGAATATACCACGTTATTGTTTCACTGTTATATACACAGATATACATTGACGCATGTCAGTCGAAAAGTGAAAGTGTAATAGTAATACTTACTTTAACACTCAATGGTTTTACACTTTTGTATATGACATGTACATACTATTCATGTAAGTGCTTCTTCATATACTATGTTTTCTGTCTTGCCATGTTTATCACTGAGAATGTAGAGGTTCTTTTCATCTCCAACTCTAGAACATCCAACATACAGCTGACCATGTGAGAAGCAAGGTTGAAGGAGGTTAAGTCCCACCACCTTTAAAGATTGACCTTGTGCTTTGTTGATAGACATTGCAAAGCTAAGTTTGACCGGAAACTGCAGTCTCTTGAACTGAAAGGGGAGATCATTTAAAATGAGAGGTATCCTTGGAATGAAGACATTCTCACCCATCATGTTGCCTGTAATTATTGTTGCTTCCAACACATGGGGCATGGCTGTTTTAACAACCAACCTTGTTCCATTGCAGAGTGTGGGTACATCAAGGTTTCTTAATAGCATTATGGGAGCACCTATTTTCACGATCAGAATGTGTGGTGGAAATCCTGATGGCTGAAGTGAATTGAGGAACTCCACTGGGTAATGCGTTGCCTGTTGTTGATCAGGGACAGAGTTAATTGATCTGTATGAACATTCAGGTCCTGGAAGCTGAGTTAACAAATTTAAATTCAGCTTGTCTACAGAATCATTCCTTGGTGCCAGAATTGTTCTTTCACGTAGCCACTTGTGACTTTTGTAGTTTGTGGCAATGTTTGGAAACACCTTGCTCTTTAGTTCTTCAAGGGAGGCAGTCATATTGCCACATGGGAGATGATGTAGATTATCTTCTGGATCTTGAGGAAGTTTTCCATTTCCAATGTCAAGTAACTTGTTGGAGAACTGTGCGGCTAACGGGTCACCATGAATGTGAACCCTCATGTTGGTTGTCAGAGTAAGCTGCTTGACATGTTGCCAGATATATGAGGACTTGATGCAAGCTCTCAGCTCATCCGCCCTGGTTCCTCTGGGAACGACAGGCAGCGTTTGCCTGAAGTCACCAGCCATGAGGAGGGTGACACCACCCATGATCTTCTTATTGTTTCTGAAGTCTTGTAGTGTTCTATCAAGCGCTTCAAAGGCTGCCTTATGGGACATTGTTGCCTCATCCCAGACAATGAGTTTGGCATATGTAAGGAGTATTGCTAACGCTGTATTCTTTGTTATGTTGCATAAAGGAGATTCATTTTGGATGAGGTTCAGAGGCAGCTTGAATGTTGAATGGGCTGTTCTTCCACCTGTTAGGAGTGTAGCTGCAATTCCAGAGGATGCAACAGCCAGAGCAATCTTCTTCTTCTGTCTTACCTTGGCAAGGAGCAGGTTGATCAATAATGTCTTTCCTGTGCCTCCAGGAGCATCTAAGAAGAAAACCCCACCAGTGTTATTGTCCACAGATGTAAGAACTTGCCAGTATACTTCCTTTTGATCCTGTACCAGAATTGGTTCCTTTTCATTGACAACTGCTTGCAAACTTTCCATGTTGTATGATGTTTCCCTGATTAGCTCTTGTGCTAATCTGTGTTGAACATCTCTGACAGGAGGAGCTGGAAGACCATAGATTTCAAGTTTGTTTCCACCCAGTGATTGAACCTTGTCGTCTATTAATCTTAATGTCTCATTGAAGATGTCATCATTGAATGTGACATCACCGTCACACTGATATTGAATTATTTGAAGAATGTCTTCAGAAAGCAGTATCGAAGGTACCAGAAAAAAAGAAAACCTCAGCAACAGGGAAACACAAAACCGTACTTCTGTTAGTAAATGATGAAATTACTTACATCAGTAAATGTGAACTTGTTAGCGAATGAAAACGTAAACTTTTATTGAGAACAGTAGCGATTGAAGTTAAAGTGATGTTGAATCGAAATTTGTCACTCAGTGAACGAAACAGCAACACAAAACCGTACTTCTGTTAGTAAATGATGAAATTACTTACATCAGTAAATATGAGTAAACTTTTAGTGCGAACAGTAACGATTGAAGTTAAAGTGAAGAAAATAACTATGGCTACCGGAAGTTGACATTGAGGAACCTTTTTAAATAAGTGAATCTTAAATATAAAGCAATATTATTTATTTTTAATTAAAAAAATCAAATGAAGAGCCTAAGATTTATCCGAGGTCAAATTATTCACGCATCATAAGTATGGAAGCATTTGGTGAAGTCGATTTCACGTGAAAATCGATTACAC
>NC_068994.1:13785917-13787168 GCF_001194135.2 Octopus bimaculoides
CTTGAAGCACATCTGCTTATTCCAGTATTACAACCCAATATGTAATTGTATTGATGTGAAACACATATTATAGTTGAAAATTCTCGAAACATTGTCAGTAGAGTTATTATATAACAAAACAAGAGCTGGAAAATCTTCCAGTTATTATTTATTCCCATTACATATGTTTCATTTGCTAATAAGAATTACAAAACAGTACATGTCCCATAAACATAGAAGAAATTCCCTATTAAAAATTAATTAGAAATTAATTTCTGATAGTAAACTTCTAACATGTTTATCCGACATACACAGCTTTGTAATTCCTATTGGCAAATGTGTAATAGTGAATAAATGATACCCAAAAATTATACCTGCAATTATTGGGGGAATGGGATATGTAACATACTGCCTAAATACCAATCTTGAGAAATTAGGCTTCTCAAAACCAGGCAGGAGAAAGCTGATCCGAAGATTACAAACCATCACCGGAACTGTAAAACTCTGTAAAACTTTACAGGAGTTTATCATTTAAGTATATGTGAGCATGTCTAGATATGCAACTATATGCACGAGAATATATACATAAAAAACATAAATTTGCACATCTGCATACATAAATACATACATACATATATACCCTGTTGATGTTGTTGAAATTCCAATGAAGAAGCCCTGGATCTAGGTTAGAAACCGGCTCTATCGGTGAGAAATCTTGAAATTAAACTGAATAATGACATACATACATACATACATACATACATACATGTCTTGTCAGTGTTTATGTTGGCATGTGCATGTGTGAGTTTGTATGTCTCTATTTATAATTTGATACATGTGTATAAAGATTTGGGAGAGAAATATTGTTGTTGTAGTTGTTTAAACCTAGGTCAGACCTGATCGGGGACACCCATAATCAAAGATGTTACTGCTGAACTATTCCGTCTTTGTAGTTTTATATACAGTGTTATCTAGTACGATGCTGTAACTGCGTCTCCTCCCATTTTTAAGATGCTAGATTTAAAATAAGATTTGAAGGAGATTTGGTTTCTCTGTGCAATGGAATAGTGATTTCACACAGGCGCTGTTATTGGCTCATTGTGAAAGCTGCAGTTTTACTATTGTGTGTGTGTGCGTCTGTGTGTGTGTAGCAGTAGGGATTGTTCTCATGCATGTACATCTGCGAATGAATGAGTATGCACGTATGTATGTATGTTTATGAATGTGCACACGCATGTATGTATGTATGTATGTATGTATATATGTATGTAT
>NC_068994.1:13789921-13791607 GCF_001194135.2 Octopus bimaculoides
CGTGTTGGCTTTGGTGGCGGCGGCGGCGGTGGTCTTGGCGGTAGCGGTGACGCCGGTGGTGATCTTGCAAACTCGTCCGTTGCTGGATTTCAGTAGCGGGCCTTTTTTCCCCCCATCTTTACCCCTCTGACGTGAGAGTGAGTGGCGCAACAAAGGGGTAAGAAGCTCGCTTACCAACCACATGGTTCCGGGTTCAGTCCCACTGCGTGGCACCTTGGGCAAGTGTCTTCTACTATATATAGCCTCGGGCCGACCAAACCCTTGAGTGGATTTGGTAGACGGAAACTGAAAGAAGCCCGTCATATGTATATATATATATATATACATATATATGTATGCGTGTGTATGTGCTTGTGTGTCTGTGTTTGTCCCCCCACCCCACCCAACATCGCTAGACAATCGATGGTGGTGTGTTTACGTCCCCGTAACTTAGCGGTTCGGCAACAGAGACCGATAGAATAAGTACTAGGCTTACAAATAATAAGTCCTGGGGTCGATTTGCTCGACTAAAAGGCGGTGCTTCAGCATGGTCTGAAACAAGAAGTAAAAGAGTAAAAGAGTATATGTGAACTGAGAAAAATGTACATTGTCCCCACACACGCAGAAAAAAAAAAACTTTAACCCATTCTAAGTCGTATGAAAAGAATGTTTATTAGCTGTTGGTAACTGGAATATGGTTCAGGTAGTGAAGTTCTTTGAATTGTTTGTTTGTTTCTTGTTTCGTTTTGGTTTGTTTTTTTCTTGCGGTAGTTGGTAGCTGAGGTATGTTCGTGGTAAAGATACTTCATTCATGGCTATATAATTGGTACCTTGGGGAGTCAAGGCTGTCTGTACAGTAAAGAAGAAAGCAGCTCAAGTGGAACCTTATACAGCTGACGATAATATCGCTAGCTTACAACGACAGTACTGAGGTTCAAATTGTCGTAAGGAATTCGGCATTTGATGTGAAGAACAACACTCTCGTTTTATTAATGTTGTGGTTGTTGTGCTTATTTACTTGTGCATTTATTATCAGTGAAATTTGAGCTCGTTTCGTTCTGAGTTCAAATTCCACCGAAGTCGACTTTGCCTTTCATCGTTTCGAGAGTTGATAAAATAAGTACCAGCTATATACATAGCTGGGAGTCGATAGAACTGCCTATTCCACTCTCCTAAAATTTCAAGTCTTGTGCTTATAGCAGAACAGTTCATTCTTAAGGCGGCGTGCTGGCAGAGTCGTTAGCACGCCGGATGAAACGCTTCGCGGTGTTTTGCTCGTCGCTACGTTCTGAGTTCAAATTCCGCCTAGGTCGACTTAGCTTTTCATCCTTTCGGGGTCGATTAAATAAGCACCAGTTACGCAGTGGGTCGATGTAATCGACTTAATCTTTTCCCACCAAATTTGAGGCCTTGTGCTTCCAGTAGAAAGGATTATTATAATTTTGGTTTTGGTTTGCAAGATTCTTTATGTGAGTTCGTGTGTTGAAGCATATTCTGTTGTGTCACACTCACCGGTAAAATTTCCACTCATTTACTTATTTATTTTTCTAAAATATTCGTTGCAAGAAGACAACGAAAATTTTGGTAAAATAACGAAGAAAATGAGAGGAAATTTTACCGGTGAGTGTGTTAAATCATAAGGCACTAAAAGAGAATGACTCTCCCCAGATACAACAGATTATTATTATTATTATTATTATTATTATT
>NC_068994.1:13791751-13792767 GCF_001194135.2 Octopus bimaculoides
AAGGCACCTACTATAATAGGAATTGTTTCTGTTTTTAGATTCCACATTCGAGTTACCTCTATTTCCAGGTCTTTGTATTTTGAAAGTTTTTCCATTTCTTTTAGAGAAACGTTGTCATCTGCTGGTATTGATACATCAATTAGAAAGCATTTTTTTTCTTCATGATCTTTGACAACTATATCTGGTCTATTTGCCTTAATTTCTCTATCTGTGTGTATTGGCATATCCCAGAGTATGGTTGCTTTCTCGTTTTCTGTGACTTTTTCTGGCGTGTGTTTATACCTTATCATTATTATTATTATTATTATTATTATTATTATTATTATTATTATTATTATTATTATTATTATTATTATTATCACCATCATCATCCCAGATGCACCAAAAGTAATGGCGTTTTATATACGTGTGTGTGTGTGTGTTCGTGTGTATACATGTATGTATGCAGATGTATACATATATGTATACATATACATATATGTTATGTCTCTGTGTGTGTGCTCGACGCGCGAGTGTGTATGTGTGTGTGCTTTCGCTTGTGTGTTTAGTGGCGTCTTTGTTTGTGTAATGGGGAAGTTGTTGAATGTAGATAGTTTAATCAAAGTTTACAAATTCTCCCACTTGGACTCATTAGTATAATTCGAAATGTAATGCAAGCGTTGGCAACTAGAGTTAATTGACATGCCTAAGGGTAGAAAAATACACAAATAAAATTAAATGCTTTCTTTTCCCTCCACCACTACCGCTGTCTCCAACGTATACTAAGCGCTCAGCTCCACCCGGCCTTAACCCAAAGAACCTCCGACACCGTTTAACGGCGACGGCATAACAATGCCTGCGTATTTAATCAAAAAGAAGTTTTCAACTCAACTCAAAACATCCGATTAAATTATTTTTCATGAATGTTGCAAATATCATGTGGACAAAGCTAATTCCTGTCGCTAATAGCTGGAGAAACTATAACAGCTCTTTCTCTTTCTAATTTATGCCGGACTGGAGAAAGAGATGGAGGACAT
>NC_068994.1:13793190-13797303 GCF_001194135.2 Octopus bimaculoides
GAGGGGGGGTTGACTGTGTTTGTGAAGCAAGAACAGAAAAAGACGCAAAAATAATCATTATCATATATATAAGGCGTGTGGTAAGTAGCTTGCTTACCAACCACATGGTTCCGGGTTCAGTCCCACTGCGTGGCATTTTGGGCGAGTGTCTTCTACTATAGCCTCGGGCCGACCAAAGCCTTGTGAGTGGATTTGGTAGACGAAAACTGAAAGAAGCCCGTCGTATATATGTATATAAATATGTGTGTGAGCGTGTAAATGTTTGTGTGTCTGTGTTTGTCCTCCAGCACAGCTTGACAACCGACGCTGGTGTTTACGTCCCCGTAACCTAGCGGTTCCGCAAAAGAGACCGATAGAATAAGTACTAGGCTTACAAAGAATAAGTACTGGGGTCGATTTGCTCGTGTATATATGTATGCATCTATATATCTATGTGTGTATATTTGCGTGTGTCCCCTACCGCCTCTTGATAATCGGTTCTGGTTTGTTTACATGACCGTAACGTAGCCGTTCGGCAAAAAGAACCGACAAAATAAGTACCAAGCTTTCAAAAAAATAAGTATTGGTATCGATTTGTTCGACTAAATCCTTGACATCGGTGCCCCAGCATGGCCACTGTCCAATGACTGAAACCAACCAAAGATAGATAGATAGATAGATAGATAGATATAATCCATAAATACATACATATTATAAACACATTCATGCATACACACACACACACGCATACATACACAAATGTTACAATAATATGTATGTATATATGCGTGCCTGCACGCACATACACACACGCGAGCATATTCACACACGAACACAGAAAGTAAATTCTAACAGTGGTTACCTATAATATAAACTCATGCAGGAAACGTTATTTTATCGTCTGCTCATTACATTTATATGTTTCAAATGTTTTTGTGTTATGAAGTCCAAGTGTCTTTTCTTTGCCTCCCCCCCCCCTTTTTTTCACTTCTCCATAGTCTGATAGGTTTCACGTTATTCTAAGGATTCCGCAGACAGTTTATATTTATAGGGGCCTATTTAGGACCTTTTTTTATACTATTGTTATAATTGTTCTTATTGTTTTTCCCATCTACCTCCTTTTTTTTGTGTGATCCGCCATTTTCTTCGTCTTGTTTTTATTAGTTTATTTCATTTCATTTATTTTATTCTATTAATTTTCCTATTTGTTTTTCTTTTGCTTTATTTACTTTGTCATTTTACTGTTTCTTTACGTTTTCTCCATTGCCTGTCATTTTGTCTGTCTGTTTCTATTTACTAGTTTAGAATTCTTGGTGTCTTTCACCCGTTTCGTTCTGTCATTTTTCCATTCCTTTATTCTTTCTTTCTTTTATGCTTCCATTCTTTGTGTGTTTGTCTTTCGGATTTCATGATTTCTCCGTAGAACTCGCGCAGTTGTTGTTTAGCAGGTGCATTATCAAAAATATACTGGTCGTTAACATTTTAAAAATATTTTTATATTTAAATTTACTTGCTTCAGTCATTGGACTGTGGCCAAGCTGTGGCACCAATTTGAAGATTTTAGTCGAAGAAATCAACCCCAGTACTTTTTCAGCTTAGTACTTATTTTATCAGCCTCTCTAGCAGTAAACAAACCAACACCAGTTGCCAAGCAGTGGTAGGGAACAGACACAAAGCTGCACATTCACACATATCCATACATCCACATACACACTCACACATGCATTTAGATACACACACACACACACACACACACACATATATATATATATATATATATATATAATGATATATATATATACACACACACACACACATATACATATATTTATATATATATATATATATATATATATATATGCATGTGTGGGTACAGGGCGTCACCAACAGTGCAAACAACATGAAATACGCAAACAACATGAAATACGCAAACAAACGAGTTAAATATGTAAACAACGAGAAAAAAGTGGAAAACAGGATAAAATGGAAGAAAGTAAACACAGAGAAAGGACCCTTCATCAGTTGTCGGCTATCTACCTACTCCTTATTTTGAATATTCAAAGACAGTTGCTCCCATAAATTATAAAATAAAATTTAGGTTTTATAGAGGGTCAAAGTTGGGAGCAAAAACATGACAGTGGAGACATACAAGGAAACCAAACGAAAACAAACATGGGGAGTTGTTAGACCAGAACGAGAGGGAAGCAGTGAACGCTGGGAGAAACATTTTTTTGAAAAGAGAAAAGATAGAAGAGAGAGAAAAAAAAACACGTCCGTTCTTTTGAACGTCCGTGCAAGAAAAGAAAGATGGTCGCGTGAGGAAAAGAAAAATGAACAATGGTCACGTGTGAACAACGAGCGAAAGGGAGAGAGAGAGAAAGAGAGAGAGAGGGGGGGACAGACACAGAGAGACGTACAGAAATTTTGGGTATTGGTATTTTTGTAACTTCAAGTTTCTTGTTACGTGACATTATCCGGACAATCCTCAGACAAGTATTTGGAATTCACTATTAAACTTCGGTGTTCATTGGACATCGATCAGTTCGTGATTGAACCATTAATTCTGCGCATATTGCACTCGTACGTATGCGCAGGGCTGGGCAAGATGTTTTGAGGAAGACTGACTGTTACCCATGCTTACAACCCTCCTCTCTTCACATCACCGATGTAAAAACTGCCAACTTCACATAAAACCCATGGCATCGGTGTCATTTCAGATGTTGCTGTCAAAAGGTAAAGAGCTTGAACAAACGATGGGAGTAACCTCCCGTAGTCCTAGAAAGCAGATTCTACAATTTCTTGCTGAACAACCTGCACAAATGATTTTGTTTCTAGTGATCAAATGTATGTGCTGTGCATTAGCTTGCTCCCACCATCAAATCGACGTTGTCTGAACAGTTACACGGTGTACCATACATCAGGTGTTGAACTGATGACAGAGCAACGTGAGAGGAAGTATTTTGCTCAGAACGCAACGCACCGCCCGATCCATGGAATTGAAACCATGATCTTGTGATCGTGAATACAACACTCTAAACACTAGACCATGCGCCATCACACGCTAGAACAAATACCGCAATGTTAATCAACCATTGTGGACTACTTTTTATTATTGACCTAGAAACGACGACGGAAAAGCAAAGTTGACCTCTGTGAGATTTGAACTCGGAGAGCAGAGAAGCTGTAACAAATGCTGCAAAGCATTTTATCCAACGCTTTAACGACTCTGCCAATTTGCCGCCTTTAAACCTAATTATGAATAAAAAAAATATTCCAACACCATCACCACCGCCATTACTTCGACAACATCACTCCTAACCGCTACCTCACTACTACTACTACCACTACAACAGCTACTACTACTACTACCACTACAACAGCTACTACTACTACCACCACCACTACTACTACTACTACTACTACTACTACTACTACTACTACTACTACTAACATATTCAACACCATTATCACCATCACATCAACTTCAACACCAACAACAGCAACAACAACAACACTACCCCTATCACCACCGCACTTACGACAAGCAACGCAACCATATCTACCTCCGCCAAATACCCTCAAAACAGTTGTCCCTTTTTTTTTCCATTTCAATTATTTTGTATGGGGTGTGGTATTTTGTAGAGGGCTGCTACCTCGTTTCTTTTTTTAGGGTAAACAAAAAAAAAGAGTGGTAGGCGAAGTTTGTTTGTGGTGGAGGTGATGGGTTTAATGGTAGTACTTGTAATGGTAGTGGATGAAGGGAGATGGGGTGAGGATGCTGGTGTTGGTGGCAGTGGTGGTTGTGGTGGAGGTGGTAGTGGTAAGTGGTAGGATTTTTTGCCACAGTTGTGGTGGAAGGTGGAAATGGTGGTTGGAATGGAGAGTGTGGCGGTAGTAGTGGCGACAGCGGCGTTTGTGGAGGTAGTGGGAGGAGCAGAAGGAGTACAAGTGGTAGTTATAGTGGTGGTGGTGGTGGTGCTGGTGCTGGTGATGGTACTGATGGTAGTGATGGTGATGGCGATGGTGGCGGTGGTGGTGGTGACGACGAGAGATGTATGAATGGTTGTAGTGGTAGTGGTGTGGTAATGAGGGTGGCTGCAGTGGTGGTGGTGGTGGTGGTGGTGGTACTGCTGC
>NC_068994.1:13798455-13800435 GCF_001194135.2 Octopus bimaculoides
TATATATATATATATATATATATATGAATGTGTTTGTATGTATGTATCCATATGCGCGCGTATTTGGGCGTACATGTGTGTGATTTATAATTGACTCCAAAGCTGGTAATGTCGTTTACTCTGAGTTTCACCAAATGTCTACACATAAAATTCCTGTTAGAATCATCACTGCTACACCATAGGATCATCAGACGAATACAAAACACACGTGGAGTCATTTAAGTGGCCATTTTCGAAGTACTTGTTTTCTTGTCCTTACGAAACATAGTTTTGTAAAGAGCAGATAATTTACTCCTACAATAATTGGTTGTTTCCCTTGACAGCAGGGTAATAAACTCCACATCTAATATATATGCATATATACATACGTATATGTACATACTTACATATATACGTGTATACATATGCATATGTGGGCGCAGGACGTCACAGAACGTAAACAACAAAATATACGAAAATATGGAATACGAATTACGAATACATGGAATATGAACTTTTCTTGCGAACGACAAAAGAAACAAATGGAAAACAAGTCAAGCAACATCAAGAACGATCCTTCATCAGTTGTCGGCTGTTTTTCTAATCCATATTTCGAGCTTTAGACAAACAGCCGACAACTGATGAAGGGTCGTTCTTTATGCTGCGTGTCTTGTTTTCCATTTGTTTCCGTCGTTGTTCGCAAAAAATGTTCATATTCCATGTATTCGTATTTCGTATTCCATATTTTAGTGTTTTTTGTTGTTTACGTTCTGTGACGTCCTGTGCCCACATATGCACATTTATATATGTAAGTATGTGTATGCAAAATATATACTAAAAATAGTAACAGGTGAAAGAATCAGAAACAGTGGTGGGGATAGTTTAACGCTTAAGATGAACGGAAGAAGTTTTTAACGTTTCGAGCCGATGTTCTACAAAAATCAATGAGGAGAGAAAACAAAAACAGAAAGAAAAAAAACGCGTCTTAATTAACGGTACTGCTACTGATACATACATACATACATACATGCATATATACATACATACACACATACATACATACGTACATGTGTATGTGTGGGGTGCAGAATGTTCTTGCAAATGAAAGGTAGTTGAAAGCATCTTAAGGAATTAATTCAGATATATACAAAGTAGTATTCAAAGCTCCGATTGAGTGTGTGTGTGTGTTCTTAAAATGCAAAAGATGATAAAGGGTTTTGCTACACGAAAATGTCGGTTGAAAACAAGATAACGACGGAGCACAATGAATGGGCATGATATTTCTAGCAGCGCACGTTTAATGCAGTTGAGAAATGGCTTTCTAAAACTTCAACAGAAATTTGTCAAAGCAATGTAGAGTTTGATGTTAAGAAATTTAAAACTATTACTAATAAAATGCTTTTATGTTCTGTGATAAGAAGACATATGCCCCAAATGAAATAGATAATACCGAACATAAACGGTTACTTAACGAGAACATCACTAAAAGCTAAAGATATATATATATATACACAGACACATATAACAACATTACACTGAAGCGAAAACTCATGCCCATAAAATTAAATTAGACAACAGATAAGCGCGAGTTGTACGTACCTAACCTAACTCTCAAGGACCACAAAGAAAAGTTTTACCGCTAACCCCCAAGTGCAGCTTAATTAAGTCCATGTAAATCAGAGATAGGTCTAATCAGCAAATTTATGTATGTTACTCAGTGCTGCCAAAGTTTCGTGTTGAGATACGTGCGTCGGCACATGATATGCATCATCATCATCATCGTCATCGTCATCATCGTCGTCGTCATCATCGTCATCGTCATCATCGTCGTCGTCGCCGTCGTCGTCGTTCTCCATGTCGTTGCAGTTGATGCCGTCGACAACATCACTGTCGTTTTCATCATTCCCATTTTACAATCACCGTCACTATGAACAGCTGAGCCAAATATAGTCACAACTACATGTATGTATATACATATGTATATACATATGTATACATATG
>NC_068994.1:13804521-13805619 GCF_001194135.2 Octopus bimaculoides
TATATATACACACAAACATCTATCGTTTAGAAGGACCAGAAAACAAATTGTTGATATATCCGCGCATTAGGGAATATTCTGACTATGTGTGTGTATGTATATATATACATACATACACACATCCTTTCATCTTCATCCATACGCACATAATTGGAATGCCGAGCCAACGGACATTTCTTTCTCTCTGTGTGTCTTTTTCTCTTTTGTTCTCCTAACACTTTTGAAAAGGAGTACTTTACCTGAAATATGAAGACTAATTAAATAATTTTCACGTTGTTATTATTGACATATAATGTTTGATCTGCATTGGTTATGGCCTTCTAAAACACATTGATTTTGCTGCATAATTCGTGTTGCTTTAAGGAAACTATAACGCTCTTATGTTATCTATATAACTATCTTTCTATAAGCGAGTGTTATATTTTGTCTGGAAGCGGAGATAATAGCAATAAATGAAGAAATTATCTTATATGATCTTGTATGGTATTTAATATACACTTATTCCTTCGTCTTTGTTGTTCAAATACATGTCACTGACCACACTGGGTTATTTCGCTTTCAATATGCTCTTACAGGATTAGTTAAAAATCAAAGCGTATATATCGCATTCAACGTGTTTCTGCAGGATCAGTCAGAAATCAAGCTCATTTCGTCCCTGTATTTGTTTCTTTGTATCCCGGATATGCCTTTAATATCGCTTGACACCAGTGACCTGTTCAACTTTGAGCAGTGGTAGCCTCACACATAGTTACATGCCTGTATCTATTGAAACGTCGGTTACATAGCGTTTTGGACAATAGTTATTGGAAGAAGCACTTCCATGCTTCAGTCATTTCAGACCATGTTTGTCTATTTGGTATTTTATAACTTTACAATTGGAACATCATAGATTCATTTACGTAACTAACTTCTTGTTGCTATTTCTCGTAAGTCCGTATAGAGACTCCTTTCGTTACAGAATGGATGCAATACAGATGGTGCGAAAGCTTTGATTTTCCCTAAGTGGTTTCGAACTTTTCGCAACACAGACACACACGCATACACTCACACACACATACACACACACACATAAATAAATACGTGTATGTATATATATAT
>NC_068994.1:13805903-13807698 GCF_001194135.2 Octopus bimaculoides
GTTATATTTAATTGAAATTTAATCATCAATGTACTTTCCCTGATTATTTATGACTTCCTTCCATCTATTTACGAGCTTTTTAATCCCATCAATATAAAACTCCTTTGGTTTCAAAGCGAAGAACTCTGAAATGTCAGTTTCGATCTCCTCCTGACTGGCGAAAGTTATGTTCCCCAAGTGATTGTGTAAACTACGAAACAAATGGCAGTCTGAAAGAGCAAGGTCGGGAGAATAAGGTGGATGAGGAATTTTTTCCCAACCAAGCCCTTCGATCTTCTGTGATCGCATTGTCCTGATGAAACATCACTCCTTTTCAATTCACTAAAGCGGGTCTTTTTTTCTTCAACGCTTGGTTCAAACGCTCTAATTGCTTTCAGACAATTCATGAAGCACCAATTTTCCACGTCCAATTGTGATTTGTCATACATACATACATACGTACACGACTATTGGAAAAGTATAAAGGGCAAATAAACTTGATAATCCTCTCTTCAGCCATTGAAACCCGACTCAAGCGTAGTTTCGGTGCATTTAAAGACCAGTATACACAGACAGGTTGTTAAAATAGATAGATAGATAAATAGATTGATTGATTGTTTGATTGACTGATTAGTCCATTTTGTAGATATATTTGGTTTTGTTTTTTTGCGGGGGGGTTTCTAGTTCTGGGTAAAATTCTAGTGTTTGTGGTTTCGTCTTTAATACCTCACAGCACTGGTCTTGTGACAAATGGAAGAAATCACTATGTATCTTATTTCAATTCCAGTCGTCTGGCACTAGTGTGGGTTTGCAAAGCAATCTTGTTGTTACCGTTTCACTTCTACCACTGGGTGGCGCTGTTATTTCTTACCATCGCCTCCTAAATCCATCGACACGGGTTCTGTCATTTGTATCTGGTTTCTCTCTCTCTCTCTCTCTCTCTCTGTAGCGTGCGCTCACACACACGCACGCGCACGCGTTATCTGACTCTCGCTCCCGTTCTCTCCCCTTTTCCTTCCACGTATATGTTTATGTTGGTGTATGTGTGTCTGTCTGTGTACGTACGTTCATTAAGTTTTTGCGCTTCCCGTCGTCGTCGTCGTCATCGTAATAGTAATAGTAGTAGTAGTAGTAGTAGTAGTAGTTCATGCTGTTATTCGTGATTGTTTATTGTAGATTCCGTTGAATTTCTTATACTCATTCTTATCTTTTACGCTGCTGCTGTTGTTGTTGTTGTTGTTGTTGTTGCTGTAATTAATGTGGTTGTTTACTTTCTTCCTATTTCTTCGTCCACGTTTTTCATAACATAGCTGCTTGTCTTGTCTCAGTTGTTATTGTTGTTGTTGTGTTTGTGGTGTCATTGTAGCAGCAGCAACAGTAGTAGTAGTAGTAGTAGTAGTAGTAGTAGTAGCAGCAGCAGCAATAGTAGTAGCTATTTTTCTCGTCTTTGACTAGTGTTAATATGGTTAGTCCACATTATTCCGTAAAGAGCACTGGGTCGACTTCCTGGTTTCTCCAACGCATAATATGTTCCTCCCTGGACGGCACACAGGTCCGTCGCAGGATTTACTCACTTTTCGCCAACTGAGTGGACTGGAGCAACATGAAAAGAAGTGTTTTACTCAAGAACACGATGCATCGCCCAATCCAGGAATCGAAACCACAGCCTTACGATCATGAGTCCAACACCCTCACTACTAAGCCATGTGCCCCCCACTTATTTTTATTAAAGCAGTATTTAAATAAATGTGGCCAGTTTACAATATCACAAGAGCGTCGGATCCCTCCGCCCAGCCAAAAAAAAAAAAAAAAAAAA
>NC_068994.1:13808800-13809708 GCF_001194135.2 Octopus bimaculoides
TATATCACGCATGTATACTTATGTATATGCATGTATATATGCTTGTGTGCGTATACACGTAAATACGTCTGTGTGTACGTATGTGTGTGTGTGTGTGTGTGTGTGAGCAGGCTATTTTGTGAGAGCATGTATGTTTGTTAGTTACCAAAAGAATCCTTTTGTTTTTCATTTCCACATTCAGAGTCAATGTAGAAACGCAATAAGCAACAACAAGAACAAAATGGCAAAGACATCAAACAACAACAACAGCAACAACAAAAACAAAACAAGACAAAACAAAAAAAACCAAGAATAGAATAAATTGAACAGAGAGCAAACGAACAAGAATAAACACCGCCATACACCCCAAATATCATCATCATCATCATCATCATCATCATCATCATCATTGCACACTTTGCGACACCCCTCCACCTCTGTGTGTGCGTGTGTGAATGTTTCTGTTTGTTAACGTAGCACGTACACATAAACATATATGTGTACCTATGTGTGTGTGCGTACATACATACATACATACATACATACATACATACATACATAAAGGTCTTTTTTTTACAAGATACAGTCACAATATTTGAAGAAAGATCTTCATAAAAGCAATTAACTATTTTCAAAATATCTTAGAAAAATAAAAATGACACGAAGCTTTTGAAATAAAGTTTTCGTCTTCTGTGTAAGCGCTTTCCTCGTTAATTTTTTATTTTTTCCAAACACGCGTATTATGGGCATAGTGATAACACGTGTGTCTGAAGATTTGTACTCCGAAAGCTTAATACGAAACTCTAAAATTACGAAACAATACGAAATTCCCAAAATGTATGTACCATTCTTGTTTTCTAAGATTTTTTGAAACATAGTTAATAACTGATTTTAAAAATCTTTCTTTATATCTCTCTCTCTCTCTCTCT
>NC_068994.1:13810126-13811222 GCF_001194135.2 Octopus bimaculoides
GGGGTCTATTCGTTCGACTAAAACCTTGCAAGACGATGCCCCACCATGGCCACAGTCCGATGATTAGAACAGGCGAAAGAGTGTCCTTCATTGATATCTGGCCAGGTATTATACAACAACAAAAGATTTATCGTTTCCGGTTAACCACTTCACTCATTTCCTTTCGGGGTGCTAAAACAAAAAAGACCCCAAAAAACGTTTTCTCATAAACAGTTGACCATCAATGTCGAGTATCTGTTTCCTGCGATTTAATTTGGTCAGTAGATTATAAGTGGTATTTATTTATTTATTTATGTTTGATATATTTAAAAAGAAAAAAACTTTTTGTCTGTCTTAATTAGCTAGATAGCCAGCTCGTTATCGAGTTAAACCCGAAATACTTCCATCCATATTTCTATCTCTTCGTCTATCTATTCATATATTCATCTGCTTGGTAAGACGTTTACTTCCCCACTCCTAACCACATAGTTCTAGGTTCAATACCATTGCGTGGCAACTTCGGTGAAGCCAAAGTTCGGTAGATGGAAACTGAAAGAAACTTGTCCTATACATATGTGTGTGTGCATACGTCCGTGCGTGCGTGTGTACGTGTGTATGTTTACGTGTGCCTGCGCGCGCGCGCGTCCGTCTGTTTGTCTTTCTTTCTGTCCTTGACGTCCCACAACCGCTTGACAACCGATGTTGTTTTTGTTTGCATCCCCGTAACTTAGCGGTTCAGCAATAGACACTCGATACAACGAAAGTAATAGGCTTTAAGAGATAAAGTTCTGGGGTCTATTCGTTCGACTAAAACCTTGCAAGACGATGCCCCACCATGGCCACAGTCCGATGATTAGAACAGGCGAAAGATAAGATAGATAGATAGATAGATAGATAGATAGATAGATAGATAGAGAGATAGATAGATAGATGAAAAATGTCCTGGTATATTAATAATAATAATGATAACAATAATAATAATAATAATAATAATTACTGTTTAGAAGTAACGAAGGTATCGTTTCAGATTTAAATTTTATTCTTGATTACTCGTTTATAAGCAAACTAAGAAACAATACTTTCATTTCCTGCTAATTTTTTCTATTTTTCCAATGTA
>NC_068994.1:13811744-13812419 GCF_001194135.2 Octopus bimaculoides
TATATATATATATATTTATTTATTTGAAACAGCTGTAAAGACCTATCCACATTTATGTGAATATGTATTTGCAACATCAAATATAAATGAATCACTTGTTTGTCCATCATTTCTCTCTTTATTATTCACTCGAGTTACGTTACAACCAACTCTTATACTGTTGGACAGACACACATGACACATATGAACATATGAACATATATTTCACTACAATATATACGTTTTCACATATTAACTACGCTTGAATCAAGGTTAACAACAAAAACAACAAAAACTACAGCAACTATAATAAAGGCCAGTACAAACCTGACCTGTTAAGTGGTCATTTAGGTAGATAAATGTTATGTATATATATATATATATATATATATACATGCATACATACATGCGTACACGGAGAAAGAGAGGGTGAGTACATGCGTTTGTGTATGCGTGGCTGTGTTTGTGTATATGCGGGCGTGTTTCTCGAACGTATCAGGTTGACTTTTCTGTTTGGACAAGTGACATATTGTGGTGGGCGGGCGCATAGGTGGAGACGGGGTTAACAGTGACAAAATAATGTGTTTGTGTGTATGTGTGTGTGTGTGTACGTATGTATGTATCTATCTAGCTATTAGTCTATCTATTTATACATCTATCTATCTATATATATATATATATATATATGTATATATA
>NC_068994.1:13812939-13813782 GCF_001194135.2 Octopus bimaculoides
TATATATATATATATATATATATATATATATATATATATATATATATATATATATGTGTATGTATATATATAAATGTGAGTGACTGCTCTTCAAATACAAACTAACCAACAAATTATTTTACATATGTATATATATAGACACATATATATTTGTGTGTGTATGTATGTATATATACTATCATATGGTTATTATTATCATTATTATTATTATTATTATTATTATTATTATTATTATTATTAATATTATTGCATCATATGTGTATGTCTGTATATATATATATATATATATATATATACAAATAGATAGATGCAAATATACATACATACATACATACATACATACACACATACATACAATGGCGTCAACGATCAGCCAACTACAATAACAATGTCAAACTATCCAGACCTCGTCTTCATCCCCCTTTCTCCTTTCTCTCTACTTCAATAACGAGAAAATGAAAAAACAAAAAAAAAATGAAAAGATCAACATAAAACCACCTGAACAATGATACAAAACAAAACAGAAAAATACCATGTCTTCATTCGCGACTGCCTTGTCATATAAGTAAAAAGCTTGCTTTATCTGCACGTTTGTTTGCAAAGGAATGAATACGTAAATTTTTCCATTTGCAATGTCGTTATGTAAATCTTAGACAATTCCATTATCTGTTATTCAATCGTTTATATTTATTGCCTGTAGTCTATACGTGTGTGTGTGTTTTAATAGTAAATGCTAAATGTAATCTTTAAGCGTTTAGTTTTGAATTCAATTTACTTACGGTCGCTTGTTTGTCTTTGTCTCGTGTGTGTGTGTGTGTGTGTGTGTGTGTGTGTGTGTGTGTG
>NC_068994.1:13814159-13817833 GCF_001194135.2 Octopus bimaculoides
TATATATGTACGCATGTATGTATATGTATATATGTGTGTGAACATATCTATAGTATAATTGATTGTTTAGTACATAATTGGAGAACTGTCTCTCTCTCTCTCTTTCTCTCACATTTCACTCTTACCACATTTCCACACACACACATATACACATACACATGCACACATACATACGCGCGCGCGCGCACACGCATACACAAATCATAATGTGAAAATGCGTAATAGTTCACATATAGACAGGTAAATCGGAAATAAGGTAGGAATAAAGCCCATAGTGTTGATGTGATTTAGACAGGAAAATAGATAGTGGTGCCACAGGTGGAAAAAAAAAACAGACCTTGGAACTGAGGGGAAAGTAGTGTGTAGGGAGTACTTAACAGCTGTTTCTAGAATAATTGCATGATTGGTCCAGATCTTCGCTCTCTTCCCTTATTTTCCTTTTCAAGTGAAACTTGAAGAAGTTGGTCAGGGATTGACCAAAGAGAACGTAGTTGTTTTCAGCCCCTTTAATCTTGTCCACCATACAACATCTTTCGCCATGGCCACCAGTCATATAAAGACAGCTTGCTCTTCCCGGTTAAAGGAAGGCGGCGGGTCGATCTTCACGATGGATTCAGTTGACAGCCGGATCCGTCCTACAAGCAGCAGCAGGTGTTTGAGAGCGGTGCCGATCACTTCCATGTGTTTATTATCCGACATCACTACGTGACATTGTCAGCATATGCCGACACGCAACTCCCGCATCCTAGGTCATGCGGGATGCCCCTCAACATCTCTAGTTTGTGTAGTAGTGGCTCAAGAGTCAGTACATACAAGAGAGGTGAGAAGGGGCAACCATGCCAGACTGAGTGCATGATGTTGAACGGTTTTGAGAGGTAACTGTTCACTCTGACCACTGAATAGATGTCGGAGCCACCAGAAAAGGGAAGGGCTAGTAATCAATCCTAACAAGTAACATTGTATCTCTCAAAGAAATTTAAAAAAAAAAGTCTAAATATAATGATCTCGAAATAGAGATAACCATGATTTAAGAAGTGAATACAGAAACAATCTCTATAGCGCTGGGGTTGATTACAAAACGGTGCTGGTAAATATATAGTCAAAAGCGTAGGACACGCATATATTCACAAGGGACATACAATCACAACAAAGCATTGTACACATGGATTGTACAGGGAGTATCTTTAAAAACAATAGGAAATACCCAAACAAAACAATGTATGGTCTCAACGCAATGAAAGAAAGCAGTAAGAAGATAACTGCTCTAGTAGTAGTAGTAGTAGTAGTAGTAGTAGTAGTAGTAGTAGTAGTAGTAGTAGTAGTAGTAGTAGTAGTAACAGCAGCAGCAGCAGTAGTAGTAGTGTGAAGCAAATTATTAAACAGAGATGGGATTGAGAGCCACTGGAAATTAATAAGATCCAGTGTATTGGTGGAGAATGATAACCCAAGCAACAGTGAGCGTTAAATGATATGGTCCTTGGGGAATCATGAAATGGGGTTTATTTTATGTATAAATAACAGAAACCCCAGGACGTACACACACACACACACACACACACACACACACACACACACACACACACACACACACACATGTATATATATACACACATGGAAAGTAGTAATGACAAAGCACTGCACACATCATCATCTTCTACTTCTACTACTACTACTGCTGCTGCTGCTGCTGATGATGATGATGATACCTTTATTGCCGCTGCTACTACCACCACGACCACTACCACCACTACAGTCGCAACTGCCACCCTCTCACCGCCACCACCACCACCACACCACCACCAACACAACTATTGACACTACTTATACTGCTACAACCACTACCATCACCACTGCTACTTTTACTGTTACTGTTGCTACTAATAATTGTACTATTACCGCTACAACTGCTACCAAAATTACTACTACTACTACTACTACTACTACTACTACTACTACTACTATTACAGCTACTACTGCATGTGGTAATATTAGCACTACGACTACTATCATCACTACCACTACTACTACTATTACTACTCTACTACTAAGTCTTCCTTTACTAATACTACTACCACAGTCACCACTTCCGTACCACCACTACAACTAATGCCGCTACTGCTACTACTACTGCTACTACTACTACTATTACCACTACTACTACTACTACTACTACTACTACTACTACTACTACTACTACTACTAATAATAATAATAATAATAATAATAATAATAATAACAACAACAATATTGTTACTACTACGTTGAGCACTTTCACTACATTGCTAAAAAACACGCAACCAAAAACGGAGCCCTGCACAACACCGAAATCAGACACAAGTGATTTCCATTGTGGAGCGAAACCCATAAGGGACCAGTGTACTGGGGTACAATAATAGACATAACATATAAATAGACGAATCCATACACATGGGTATATATTCATGCATGTGCAAATCCGTATGTGTGTGTGGGGGGGTTATTTATATACATTTTTTTGTCCACATAGGTTACTCTGTCTTTCTGTAGAATTCAAATTTATTACTCTTAAACAAGAATATTATCGAGAGTGACTTAGAAATTTCCCACAGTCCCACAATGGCTTAACTGGTCGATACTTCGAAGTCACTGTCAATATTCTTGTTCAAGAATGATGTCTGTGTTTAAGTGTGTGTATTTGTCTCAGTGTGTATATGTGTATAGTTTTATGTATTTGTATGTATATATATATATATATATATATGTAAATATGCATGCAATATATTTATGTATACTCATACACATATATACGCCAATAGATGTATATATACGTGTGTATGTACATATATTTATGTAAGTATATATATATATATATATATGTGTGTGTGTGTGTGTGTGTGTGTGTGTGTGTGTGTGTGTGTGTGTGTGTGTGCGTGTGTTTCTGTACACATATATATACTAATATATGCACATGCATGCGATTATATATAAAGAAAAAGATTTTCAATTATTAATTTTACAGTAAATTGTATTAAAAATTGTATAAATATTAATTCAAAGTAGAGAAATGTCCCAAAAACCTTCAGTGGGAATCGAACCACGCATTAACCATTATCCAGACGACTGTGCTAACCTTTGCACCAAAGCGCCGTTGCTGCGAATTCAGATGCGGTGTTTAAGCCTCAGAAACTGCGACAGTTACGAATAAAAATAATACCTAGTAGTTTCGTCTTCCTTTAGACTCTTCAGTGAGTGTATGCTTATATACATATATTTGCATTTATGTGTGTGTACATAAATGTAGATAAACAGATAAGTAGGTAGGTAGACAGACAGATAGATTTACAATATGTATATATATAAATATATATATATATTTCAAAATGTCATCCGATAATCACTCCGGAAAGGAATATTCGGATAGAATGGGGCTTGCTAAAACTAGGCCGAAACAGCTGTAAGATTAAACTTCTGTTCATCCTCTAATTCCTTATGTACTTTGTACTTCTATATGTAAACCATGTTGGCAAAATAACATAGTCTGCCATAGACACCTGTGCTTTGGTTCTTCCTTTCTTTTTCTTTTCTTCCTTTTTTGTCACTTTTGCTATGAATTAAATTAATGAATTCAACGAGATACACCGTCTGCAAGTAGTTGGGTTCAGCATATTATCCTCCATTTTCTAATTGTTACACAA
>NC_068994.1:13820400-13824101 GCF_001194135.2 Octopus bimaculoides
GTTTAATTGCTAATTTCATTGATAAAAAAATAAATAAATGCGCCCTTTTAAAGCCTAGCCAGGCACATGAGCCCGGTTTCCCGGTTTCTATGGCGTATGTGGTCCCCAGCTGGACGGGACGCCAGTCCATCGAAGCGTTACTCATTTTTGCCAGCTGAGTGGACTGGAGCAACGTGGAATGAAGTGTTTTGCTCAAGAACACAACGCGTCGCCCGGTCCAGGAATCGAAACCACAATCTTACGATCATGATACCTACACCCTAACCACTAAGCCACGCACCTCCACAATTTCATAGATACTTCTTTCAAAATTCTTGTTTTGTTTTTCAATCATTCACTTGTGTGGGTTCACAATAGAATTCTCTGAGAGAACATGTTTCAGTGGCCAGAAACATGTTCAATTGTGCAAAACATTAGAGTAAAAAAATTAGTTGTTTCTCGCAATACGTATATATATCAACTATAAAATCTCTTCATAGACCCTTAAAATACTACTGTAGATTTCCAATTTACTATTTTGCTTGCGCGTACCCACAAAACCAACTTATATGGAACACAAGGGATCATACGGACCCTGGTTGAGAATCACTGCTATATGTGTATAGCACTCGGGCCATTGCAGCTACACTTTCCCACCATTTTTACTGTCAACCCTCATTTTCTTTTCCAAGTGGAAATTTTTTAAAAACCAGTTGACGAGGGCTTGGACGAAGAGGCAAGTATATATGTCTTTAATCCTTTCATCCACTGTGGTGGACACCACTTTCGCCGTAATCTCAATTTGTTTTTGATCTTTGTTTTGTCTTTTTTTTCTTTTCTAGGCAACTGGACAACAACCGCATCAAATGTGTCACAGAGATGTCAATACGTGGACTTGGTGACATGGAAATTCTGTGAGTTACATTTAGTTTTTGGGGGCGGTTTTTCTCTCTTTTATTATGTAATTACTACAATCTGTGGTGGTGGTGGTGGTGGTGGTGGTGGTGGTAGCTGGTCGTCGTCTTCACCTTCATCAGGATCATTTTCACTATCGTCATCGTCGTCATCATCATCATCATCACCGTCATCATCATCATCGTCATCGTCATCATCACCACCACCTCTTCCACCAACACAAACACCAACACCATCATTTTCATCATCATCATCATCATCAGAAGCAGCAGCAGCATTGTCATCATCGTCATCATTACCTATCATCATCATCACTATCATCATCATCGTCGTCATCATCATCATCATCACCACCACCACCACCACAATCACCACTGTCGTCAGCAAGACACTTTATTTCACATTGCTTCAGTCCACTCAGCTGGCAAAAAATGTAATTCAAAGGGCCAGCCAGCCTTGTCCCATTGTGTCAGGCTAAACCTCCCCGAGAACTACGTTAAGGGTACGCATGTCTATGGAGTTGGCTCAGTCACTTGCACGTTAATTTCACGAGCAGGCTGTTCCGTTGATCGGATCAACTGAACTCACATTATATATTATACATAATGGCGGCAAGCAGAACTGTTTGCACGCCGGACAAAATGCTTGGCGGCATTCCGTCTGTCTTTATCTTTTGTGTTCAAAATTCCGCCGGAGATGACATTTTCTTTCATCCTATCGGGGTCGAAAAAATAAATTTCAGTAGAGTACTGGGGTCCATAAATTTGACTTGTCCCTTAACCCCAAATTACTGGCCTTGTGCCAAAATCTGACACCAATATTTACAATAACATAGACACAGTTCATAATTTTCTTACATTCAAACATTCATATATAAATTCATACAATATGTACATAGATAGCCGCAGGAGTGGCTGTGTGGTAAGTAGCTTGCTTACCAACCACATGGTCCCGGGTTCAGTCCCACTGCGTGGCATCTTGGGCAAGTACCTTCTACTATCGCCTCGGGCCGACTAAAGCCTTGTGAGTGGATTTGGTAGATGGAAACTGAAAGAAGCCCGTCGTATATATGTATATGTGTGTGTGTGTGCGTGTGTGTTTGTCCCCCTAGCATTGCTTGACAACCAATGCTGGTGTGTTTTCGTCCCAGTCACTTAGCGGTTCGGCAAAAGTGACCGATAGAATAAGTACTAGGCTTCCAAAGAATAAGTCCTGGGGTCGATTTGCTCGACTAAAGGCGCTGATCCAGCATGGCCGCAGTCAAATGACTGAAACAAGTAAAAGAGTAAAGAGTATATGCATAGAAATAGTCATACGTATACGAACAGAGAAACGTACACCGACACTCGCACGCACACACCAATGCGCAAGCGCGATATGCAGTAAGGCATGTTGTATTCACATCCGTTTAAAGTCCCTAAACCAAACATCACGAATATTTTATGTTTCTCTTAGAAATGGCATCATTTCCACTTGAGGATTGCAATTTGTTTTCTTAGCCTCACCTTTTCTTCGGGGATCCGCCGCACGTTTGTATAAATGTGTGTGTGCGTGCGTGTGTGTGTGTGTGTGTGTGTGTGTGTGTGTGTGTGTGTGTGTATCTATATACCTATGTGTGAATATAATGAATTTCATTCGTGCCTGAATATGTGTGTATGAATGCAAGTATGTTTGTATGTGTGTATGCATGTAGACATATGTATTTATACACATACATGCATCCACACACACTCATATATATATATATATATATATATATATATATATATATATATATATATATATATATATATATATATATATATATATATATATATACAAACACATACACACACATATATATATGCATACACAACACATATATACAACACACACATGCAAACATATATAAACATACACGCTTGCATTTAAACACATCCATACACACGGTCTCACATACATACATACATACATACATACATTAGTACGCTCGCCCTATCAAATGCTTTTAACAAGCAACCTAACCTTGCACTTGTTCAAATTAAATGTTATATCACTTTTGTGATTTTAAACCACAGGGATGAGCTTGGAAGACGGATGAAGGATGGGAATAGGGTAAAAAAAAAAAACTGAGGACATACTTTATGACGGTAACAATAAGACATTGCCACTGCTAAGGGTGAGGCTAGGAAGGTTAGGCTACTGTATCGAGTGTTTCGCGAGGCGGGTGGTTTTGAGTAATGTTAATAAGCCTCAAAGAAAACTGAAGCTAATGTTGGTGCCAACCAGTTACCGGATGCTTGTAAATAATCTAAACGTTTAGCTCTAACGTAATCAAGTTAATTAGGCATGCCTCGCTTTGTAACCACATGGTTTCAGGTTCACTTCCTCACTCTGCGCGGCACCTTGGGCAACTGTCTCTTTCTATATATATTGCGAATGGCTCAGTGGTTAGAGTGTCATGAGATTGTGAATTCGATTTCTGGACTGGGCAACGTGTTATGTTCTTGGGCAAGACACTTTATTTCCCGTTCTTCCAGTTCACTTAGCTGTAGAAATGCGTTGCGACATCACTGGTGCCAAGCTGTATCGGCCTTTGCCTTTCCCTTGTATAACATCGGTGGCAAGGAGAGAGGAGGCTGGTATGCTTGGGCGACCGCTGGTCTTCCATCAACAACCTTGTTCGGACTTGTGCTTCGGAGAGTAATTTTCTAGATGTAATCCCATAGTCATTTATGACCAAAGGGGATCTTTAACCTTTACCCTATATATATATATATGTGTGTGTGTGTGTGTGTGTGTGTGTGTGTGTGTGTGTGTGTGTGTGT
>NC_068994.1:13825404-13827115 GCF_001194135.2 Octopus bimaculoides
ATATATATATATATATATATATATATATATATATATATATATATATATATACACGCACAAACACACACTCACACACATATATATTTATATATATACATTCATTTATATGTAGATATATGTGTGTGCGTGTGTGTGTGTGTGTGTGTGTGTGTGTGTATACGTATATAGGGAGAGAGAGACGCTGTGTTGTGTCTTTATGAGGTGTAAAGGTGCGTATGTTTTTACGTGCGTGTATGTTTCATGTGTGTGTATGTGTGTATGGGTCTGTGTATGTCTGTGTGTAGATAGAAAGGTAGATAGATATATATAGATAGGTAGAGAGATAGCTAGTACATTTATATATGTGTGTGTCTGTGTATGTGTTTAAGCGATAACTTATATACACATAACACCTACAAAAAGGTGTATACATACGCTCTCATGCACTTGTGCATACGCATACACACTTATAGAGTGAAATAAAGAGATACAAAGATTGGATCTGGCAGACAGACAGACAGACAGACAGACAGACAGACAGACAGACAGGCAGGTAGGTAGGTAGGTAGGTAAGTAGGTAGGTAGGTAGGTAGGTGGGTAGGTAGGTAGGTAGGTAGGTAGGTAGGTAGGTAGGTAGGTACGTTCGTACATATATCCATACATACACACATATGCAGATAAAGGACCAGCAGACAGACAGACAGGCATGCAAACAGACAGACAGACAGACAGACAGACAGACAGACAGATAGATAGATAGATAGATAGATAGATAGATAGATAGATAGATAGATAGATAGATAGATAGCTCACTTATTAACAGGCAGATAGATGGGTAGACAAAAGGATTGATAGATACATACATGCACACATACATACATACATACATACATACATACATGCACACACACACACATACATACATACATACATACATACATACATACATACATAGGTAAGTAGGTTGGTATTATACGCACAGAGCCAGAGAAGGGGTGGGCGAGTTTGGGGTGGCGGTAACTAGCTGGTTGAGTAGCCATTCAATATGTCAAGCCATGTAGTATATGGGCGACAGCTTGTATAAATTTGCCCGCTGGAGTTGACGACTTCTTCCTGTCGTCTTTCGAAAGAATGATCTCGAATATCTGAAGGAAACGTCGACTCTTCATATCTTTCCCACAGCGTTTCATGGCCAAACACACACAAACGTCCATTTATCTAGCTGACTTCAGCTTGCCTGGCTGTCTGCCGGCCTATATAACACGCAATCAGTGTGTGTGTGTGTGTGTGTGTGTGTGTGTGTATGTGTGTGCATGTATACGAGTATATGTGTAGGAGTATTTGTATGTATGTATAAATATATATATATATATATGTGTATATGTGCGTGTTTGTATGCATATGTATGCATGTCCATGCATACATGTATGTGTGGGGGAGTGCATGCATAGGTAAATGTGTGTACGTATATATATATATATATATATATATATATATATATATATATTGCAACACTTATCTATGTGTTTGCATACATGCCATGTCATTGCATGTACAAATTTGTGTTTTGACTTAAGTACGTGATCATACATACATACATACATATATATATATGCACACATGCATATATATATTTATATGTATATATATGCATATGTATAAATATGTATATATATATACGCATACGCATATGTATATATATATATATATATATATATATATATATATATAT
>NC_068994.1:13828145-13828651 GCF_001194135.2 Octopus bimaculoides
GAGAGAGAGAGAGAGAGAGAGAGAGAGGTGCGGCAAATATGTGGATAAACAAATTACATATGCTACGTATAACAGTTTGGATATGAAATACAAAATATGTATATATGTATACATGCAACACGAGAGAATGCAAAAAGTGAAGACTTTTAGATGGTGAATATTTAAATGCTAATATACAGGTGTTTATATTAATAGATCCAACTTACACAGAATTCAAACGACAGAGAAAATTAAAGGGGTGGAAGAAAGGTGTTTTAAGTCCAACAGCTGTTTCCGGGGGCTCGTAGACCTATAATAATGTTAGTAGATGTAGTTCATCATAATATGCGCTTGTAATGGAAGCAATCAACATTGGATAAATCGAGCCTCCGTCATCAGGGTAGATAAGATCTTACATTTCAGATCTTAATGCAGAAAATTTCAAAGGTGAAATTTTTTCTCTGTCATTTGTACTCCGTGTAAGTTGGATGTATCAATATATATATATATATATATATATATATATA
>NC_068994.1:13829128-13831289 GCF_001194135.2 Octopus bimaculoides
TATATATATATATATATATATATATATATATATATATATATGCTTAAATATTCATCGTCTGAAAGTCTTCACCCTTTATTTTCTCTTGTTTTGCATGTATACATATATACATATTTTGTATTTCATAACCAAACTGTTATATTTAACATATCTAATTTTTTTATCCGCATAATTGCCTCCATACTTGATCACCTTGATACCTCTTGTAGCCATTCCTTACCCCGTGGAATTCATTCCCTGTAAAGACAGCGGAGTCTAAGTTTGAATCATTCGAGCACTACTAAGTGTCTTCTATGCTGAGAATCTCTAGATCTCATCTGTTGACTATGAGAAAACATGTGAAAGAAGAAAAAAGCGAAGAAAATAAACACGAAGAAGGTTGATGCAAAAAGTTGAATGGGGAGAAGGAAAATACAAGTAAGAAAACCAAGATCTAGGTTTTCTTCCTTGGATCTTAAGTACTTGTATTTGTCTCTTAAATACTTGTACTTAGATCTTAAGTACACACGCAGATTCCTAAATAAATAGCAATGGAAGTCAGACCTGTTGTTCACAACTGCAATTATAATTCTTACTAATGTCATCCTTTCATCTCCAAACATAACTTGAAAAGGACGTTGTGAGACAGCTTTCTTAGTAGTTAAATGTATACACATATTGCAGGAGCATTTTAAACTCAAACTATGAAACGATGTATTTCACTCACATCTACCAGAGAAACCTTCATTTGATAAACTAATACTTTAGAAAACACAGAGCACTAACGGGTGATAATTTTGTTTCTTGTAATTACACTGAGGGGAAATAGATTTGCGTGCTTGTACTGGAATACTTCTACAATTTATGATATAAACGTTTCAATAAGTGGTGTTATGAAAACTAAAAATACAATCCAAGAAGGTTTGGCTTCTTCAGTTTCGTATAAAATACACATATCATACGATATATTGAGCACTTTCCGTTTGTACACATAAACGATCAGCATGTATGTGTGTACGTTATATTAAGCGTGGCTTAATATAAACCAATTATATGCAATAAAATGCAGTATAAAAATTTAAGTAGCTATCTATGTGTCGTACTGAATGCGTGTATATGCATCACTGAAAGGCAACATTACTACGGTATTTGTCTGGAGATAACATTTCTTATGAACTCATTGCGTTTAAGAAAACGCAGTATATCGAAGGGAGACGAAAATCGTCCTAACAACGGCCTGCGAAACCACCAGGTGCATTTCGACCTCAATTTTTACGATTTCATTTGTTCGTTACATATATCAAATTACTGCTGCCTTAAAGATTAAAACGATGATTTTTTTTTTTTTTGGCGGGGTTTGCTTATAGGCTGTACAGACAGCAATCTATCAACCTGGCATGTACAGTTGTCTCTCTAGTTAACACGCCCAGATGATGATCTGTCTCGTCAGCATGTGTTATACACAGTGGTCTATATATTCTTGCCATATATAATGACGTTATTCTAACCACATGCTATCTATTGGCAGTTGTCTATTTTGTCACTAAAGCACGCAGTGCTACATTTAGTCAGTTTATATAGGCAAGAAAATCAAGTTCAAATTCAAACGCTATTTTAAATGTATTTCGTTCTTTAGGCATGCTGATAAGAAGAATGCAACACTTTTGTCAAACTATATTTGGTACTTAAAAGAACACAACATTGAAATTTTATATTAAACAGAGAATCTCAAAGCGATGCAGACTCTATATAGATAATTTTTTTAAAAGGTGTACACAAAATGAGTTTCATAACAAAAAAAAAGTCATCAAAAACTCAGTTAGTTACCCAAATGCTAGGTGTGAATTTTCACGAAGTGCCGACACCTAGTTAAATTCGGAACATCTAGACGCCCTCATAGCTAAACAGATAAACATTAACCCAACCGATACAACATGTATTCTTGCTAAAGCTATTAACAGATCATGGTTGTAATATTCCTTCAGTATACTGAGAGGAGATGTATATATATAACGTAGTCAGCAGAAATCCGAATAGCAGTAAAATAATACACACCTAATATGGATTATTATTACAATCACTACTACCACCACTATGTACTTAAGCTATAAGAGCCAACAAAAACAAAAAAGTACGTATAAGGAAAAGCGGAGTGATATATATATATATATATATATATATA
>NC_068994.1:13833220-13833942 GCF_001194135.2 Octopus bimaculoides
TATATATATATATATATATATATATATATATTTAATCCTTGGTTGACACACCCTCCTAAGTATGTTTCATGGTTGGTGAATGAGTCCATGTGTGTGTATGTGTGTTTGTTTATGCCTGCGTGTGTTCTTTTGAGCATGTATCCACGTGAGTTAGTGTTTATGTCTTGAAATATCACCGCATGTGTACGTGTTTTCATGTGTGTATGTGTGTGTTTATATACATAGGTGTAGGAGTGGCTGTGTGGTAAGTAGCTTGCTTACCAACCACATGGTTCCGGGTTCAGTCCCACTACGTGGCACCTGGGGCAAGTGTCTTCTACTATGGCCTCGGGCCAACCAAAGCCTTGTAATTGGATTTGGTAGACGGAAACTGAAAGAAGCTCGTCGTATATATGTATACATATATATGTATGTGTGTGCATATTTTTGTGTGTCTGTGTTTGTCCCCTAACATCGCTTAACAACCGATGGTGGTGTATTTACGTCCCCGCAACTTAGTGGTTAGGCAAAATAGACCGATAGAATAAGTACTAGGCTTCCAAAGAATAAGTCCTGGAGTCGATTTGCTCGACTAAAGGCGGTGCTCCAGCATGGCCACAGTCAAATGACTGAAACAAGTAAAAGAGTAAAAGAGTAAGAGAGTATACGTACTTTTATAAATGCATACAAATGACTGAAACAAATAAAACAAAGAAGATAAAAGAATATATATATATATATAT
>NC_068994.1:13839198-13840178 GCF_001194135.2 Octopus bimaculoides
ATATATATATATATATATATATACACATATATGTATATATATGTACATATATATACATACATATACATTTATGTGTGTGTGGGTATGCGTGTGTAAGGTATAAGTTAGAGGTATTTAAACTCTCTAAGGGATAGGTGTATCGAAAAGCACTCCTAGTAATTACCTCAGTAAGTATGGTCCTTGGTATAAGCTATACGGCAGCAGGTAATTCAAAAGGTAAACCGTAGTTTAATGTATATATAAACGATAAGAAAATGAAGGAAAAACAACAATGAGAAGTTGTGTCTTTGGTGCTAAAAAGCCATTATTTAATTAGCTAAGCAAGGTGAGAGTAAGAGTGAGTCTACAGCTGTTTCTGTGTACCGTACTGAGGTAAATATGTATCTACCTCGTTGCAAATGGTAGATATCACCAGAACGAAGAAGGCAGAGATAGACAAAGAGGAGCATAAAGCGCAAGATAGAGGGAGAAACCGGAAAAGAAAGTGTTCAATGATTCGAAAGTCTTACATCTTAGTTAGGTTGAATCCCTTTAGTTAGTTAGTTAGGTTCAAAACTATAGAAAGAAATATAATAATCATAACAACAACTTTACACTCTACACAAATACTGAGGACAGTTTCTACACCAAAAATAATAATATTAAAAATAAGCAAAATAGCGATAAGATCTGGTTAATAATCCCCTTCGCAATGCAGCTTAAATCTAACATAGTTTACTCCATAATGAGACTTATAGATAAGCACTTTAAATAACAAATACTCAGGAATCTTTAAGAATAAAATTAGAATAGGCCATAGCCTAACTAGTAACTTAACTACCATCATAGCCTCGATCAACAATAATAAGCTAGACGCTTTCTACGAAACTAGGAAAAGTAGCAACATAAAACATAACAGCCAACCAGCAAATAGAATAAATCTCATCCCTAATAACTAGCCCTCAAACAACACGGACAACGACCTGATAAATAATAACCCC
>NC_068994.1:13840193-13842481 GCF_001194135.2 Octopus bimaculoides
CCCGCACACACACACACACACACACACAACACAACACAAGCACAGATAAACTGAATAATTTATAGGTGTAAAACTAAAAACGTAATATACGTACTCGCAAATAACCATGCGAAATCTTATATAGGAGCCACGAAAAACGAAATGGCACTTAGATACAATTCCCCCCCAAATCTAGTTTTAGAAACGGGAGTAATGTTCTGATGATGTCTACCATTTGCAACGAGGTAAATACATATTTACCTCAGCATGGTACACAGAAAAAGCTGTAAACTCACTCTTACTCTCACCTTGCTTAGCTAATTAAACAATGGCTTTTCAGCACCAAAGACACTTCTCATTGTTGTTTTTCCTATATATATATATATATATATATACACACACAGAGTCGGCTCAATAGGTATGACCACTTCTTCACTACAAAGATATCTTTTTCGCCCATCTGATTACTTACAGCTTTTATCAGAGCTATCATATAAATGTCTCTACTCAGGTAAATGCAATGCAGAATCACGGCAGTTGACATTGTCAACAGACAATAGTTATTACGTGGTTGACAGACATATTTACATTCAAGTGGCGCGGATTTATTATTAGCTTGCTTTTGTCCACGAAGTCTTGAGTAGTTTAACAAGACCAGCCTTAGAAAGACAAACTCGGTTACAAGTTGAACATTTGAAGGGGTTATTGATGCCTGTAGGGTTTACTTTCCTGGTGTCTTGCTTCAGTTATGTATATATAATGCAATTCTCTTCAAAATTCTTTGGCGCATTAAATATATTTTTCTCCCTAACATCCCATCATTTTCATTTGGTTTCCAACTTTCTACATAAATATTCCTTTCTCCAGATCACATTTAGAACAGTCCTTGTATTTTCTCTTCGATTTGTAAGACTGTGTGTTTTCTAGAATGTAGTTCTCTACAGGACTAATACTTTTGAATTTTTATTCTTCCATACCAACTATACAGCCTGCTTTCCTCAGGCTAATACATCACAAGAGAGTTTCTACGATTACAACACCTGTTTATTCTAAGAACTTAATAACACATAGCTTCTCAAAGAAAAAAGTGCAAAATTTTTTCTCAGACATTTTTGTTGAAAATGCTCAAAATTTTAAATGGCTGAATTTAAAATCGGTATTTCACAAAAAAACACAAAATGCTTGTTTTCAAAATAAATATTTTTGTGCCTTTTTTTTTTTTTAATATCCATACACCATACTGAAGATAGTGATTTTTCAAAATTTATTCTTAGTTTAAAAATTTTATTTGAAATTTTGTCATTGTATTTAACATGCTGCAAACATATTTGAAGGGAAATGTGTTTTTCAAAGTTTTATCAGATACTGTTGCTTTAGGATCCGCATGTGACATTCCAGGGCAGCGTCGATAAAGAAAAACAGTTTTATCACATATTGTGAGGCTTAACATATTATAAGCCAATGAAATTTTATCCATAAGCGTTTAGAGATATTTTTCGTTGTGTGCGGCGATATCATGGGTATCAATTTACAAGAAGAAAAATTTTATCAGAAATACAAAAGTACGATTCAGAATTAAGCCGTTTGAGACTAAATAATGAACCAGTTGCGGGATATTGTGCGTAAATACTCTTAGAGCAGTCTTTTGAAAGCAATTGTAAACGATAGGGCTGAGAGGTTATGAAGTTTGCTTCCAAGCTTTGTGGTCTTAGGTTTAGTCTCACTGCGAGGCACCGTGTTTTCTATTATAGCCTCGTTTCTCTTCTCAGTTAAATGCAATACAGAATCACGGCTATTGACACTGCGTACCAATATTTATGACGTGATTAGCAGACATATTTTCATTCAAGTGACGAGGATTTATTATTAGCCTGCTTTAGCTCTGCTCGAAGTATTTATCTGATAGATAGATAAATATCGTATAGATAGATAGATAGATAGATAGATAGATAGATAGATAGATAGATAGATAGATAGATGGATACATACATACATACATACATACATACATACATAGCTATGTGAATATACATACGTATATGTGTGTGTGTTTGTGCGTATACGTATGTATATAATATATATACACAAGCACGCACACATATATATGTATGTATATATAAATATACATACATGCACACACACACATACGCGCGCGCGCACAGACATACATTCTGGAAGGTGAGACAGTCTTTTACGTTTCGAGCCTACGCTCTTCAATAGAAAAGAACACGAGGAAATAAACAGAGAGAGAATAAGAGAAAATGAGAGACAATAAAACGAGAATATATATATAATATAAATGATATATA
>NC_068994.1:13843769-13844295 GCF_001194135.2 Octopus bimaculoides
GTACGTACGCAATACATACATAAAACATATATACTTATGTACGAACGTACGTACGTACATACATATATACATGCATACATACATACGTACGTACGTACGTACATACATACAAACATACATACATACATAATACATACATGCATACATATATACATACATACGTACATACATACATACATGCAAACATACATACATACATGCAAACATACATACATAGCACAATCATCAACCTCACTACGATGACTAGCACTACCAATACCACTAAAAGAACTACCACCATCACCAACATTACCACTACTGCTGTCATCAACAACAGTAGCACGTATACCACCACTACGAGTGCCATCAACACCACTACTTCCACTACCATTTATACCACCGCCGTAACCATCAGCAGCACTACAAACAAGAACACCACCTCCTCTAACACTCTCAAAATCCATATTATCAGTATCACCACCATCGCTAAAAACACCATTATGTTGATAGTAGTAGTGGTGGTGGTGGTTGTGGTGGTGGTGGTGGT
>NC_068994.1:13844305-13845065 GCF_001194135.2 Octopus bimaculoides
GTGGTGAAAGCGGTGACGGTGATGACGATGATGATTGTAACGCTGACGGAGACAGCGGTCTCTTTCAAAAATATGTAGGGCACAACGGATAATGTAGTCTTAAATTACACTGCTTGAATAACAGACTTGGTGGGTATGGCTGGAACGCCTTTGATCATAGATCTGGGCTTGTAGCCAGCCAGCAACAAACAACAACGACGACAACAACAACAAAAACAACAGCTAACAAGCGACCAGGCTGTGTCAAATCACAGCTAACAACATTACCAACCGCAACCACGGCTAACGACGGTACCCCCGACAACCGCAACATCCATCAACACTAGTTCGAGCCCACCCAACCACGACCAAACCCTGACCTTTGCAACCCCTCACCCGTTTTTCCTATACTGAACACCCCTAATCTACCCTCTCTCTCCCTCTCTCTTTTTCTCCACCACCGCCACCGCTAACCTTTACAATAAGAATCGATCTGTGAAAGTGTTATACCATTACCGAGTTAACACAGAGTATGTTATGTTATGGCTTCGCCTTTCACGAATATTAAAAATCAAAGTAAACACGGACCATATTTTCACAGAGGGTGGAGTACCGTTAAGACATTACACCCGATAGGACAGCCTTGTTCACATACTGTCAATCATGCACTCGCACACACAACACCACACATAGACACACGTGTATGTGTGTGTGTGTGTGTCTATCTATCTATCTATCTATCTATCTATCTATCTATCTATATATATATATATATATATAT
>NC_068994.1:13845444-13852150 GCF_001194135.2 Octopus bimaculoides
TGTGTGTGTGTGTGTGTGTGTGTGTGTGTGTGTGTGTGTATGTGTGTGTGTGTGAGATATACATGCATACATACATCTTATGTACTGCACGAACAAAAATAAGAGTTCTCAGTATAATGGTAGAGTGAAATATATATAACATAAGATAGTTCGTTAACGGTAATACATCGTCACTTCAAGTTTCCTGTTTTACAAATAAATGTTACAGAAAACTTTAAACAATATACTGAAATGTCCACAAAATATATTTGTTGGTAGTAAGCGGCCGGCGTTTCTGATAATGAATTCTTGGTTTAATATTGCAAATCGTATATAACACCGTCCCTAAAAAGCAACTTTGCAAAAGGCAGCCTCTAATATGATAAAGCATAAGCATAAGCAAGTCGATTCAAAGAATGCTTATATCTCTAACGCTAACTTTCCATCAACCGATACAACGTCTCATTACAACATCATCAAGTTCACATCTTTTTGATGTTGTTTTTTTCAATAGTTTTCAGTCGTGGTAACTGATTGGCAATGACTGCAGTCTCTCATTGTTCTACAAAGCCCGTCCAGCAACTTCAAACTGAACAACCAGCACAAATTTTCATCTTACTAAAAGAAAATCGTTAGCTTCTTTAGATGAGCATTTCCTATTCGGGCATCAGAGAGCATATGGCCTTGTTCTTAGGGTGTTGCACTCACGTTCGTGAGATCGTGGTTTCAATTGCTGGACAAGACTGTGCGTTGTTCTTGAGCGAAACTACTTCATCTCACGTTGCTCTGCGATCTCATCGACAACCTACGTGTAACTAACTGCACAGGCAATGTTGATTTGATGAACGGAGTGAGCTAATGTGCACCACATACATTTTATCACTAGAAACGAATCCTTAAGGCAGCGAGCTGGCAGAAACGTTAGCACGCCGGGCGAAATGCTTAGCGGTATTTCGTCTGCTGCTACGTTCTGAGTTCAAATTCCACCGAGGTCGACTTTGCCTTTCATCCTTTCGGGCTCGATTAAATAAGTACCAGTTACGCACTGGGGTAGATATAAAAACAGTAAATTGCAAACTGTCTAAATTAGATCAGATATATTTACTAAATGCTGATACTTTGACAAGTATCACTTGTAATACTAGAACACCGTGCCACAACAACCCGAATTTATCTTTCACCATCTCGGAGGTCGATAGAATAAAGTTGCAGAAAAGTACTGACGTCGCTGATATCACAAACCCTTCCCCTCAAAATTCAAATGTCGATCGAGATCGACTTTACTTTTCAAGCTTTACGTGTTGATAAAATAAGTACCAGATGTTCACTGGTGTCGATGTAATCGACTTATCAACTCACCTTAATATTGCTCACTTTGTACCAAGAATTGGAACTATTATAATTATCATTATTATTACTATTATTATTATTATTATTATTATTATTATTATCACCACAATCATCATTATTCGCCCTGGTGGCAAATAAATGAACTCATTCTTCTTCATCATCTTCTTCTTCTTCTTCTTCTTCTTCTTCTTCTTCTTCTTCTTCTTCTTATTATTATTATTATTATTATTATTATTATTATTATTATTATTATTATTATCATCATCATTATTATTTGCTTTTTCGCTTAGACGTATCGGTGACAATAACTTGGTGTGCGACTGTCACCTCAGCTGGTTGGCAATATGGCTGAGAAAGAACCCGCGACTGGGACTTTTTACCAAATGCTATGAACCCATGATTCTCAGGAATCAGGCCATAGAAGTGCTGCAGGCGAAGGATTTCAAATGTGCTGGTAAGAAGGTTAATTTCTCCTTTTTTATATCCGTTTATAAGCAGTACAGTTTTTTTTTTGTTATTGTCGTTTTGTTGTGGTAATTGTTATCTATAGTTGCTATCGTTGATGTTATCGTTCGTGTCGTCGTCGTTGTTGTTGTGGTGGTAGTGGTAGTGTTGTAGTGGTAGTGTTGTAGTGGTAGTGTTGCAGTGGTAGTGTTGTAGTGGTAGTGTTGTAGTGGTAGTGTTGTAGTGGTAGTGTTGTTGTGGTAGTTTTGTAGTGGTAGTGTTGTAGTGGTAGTGTTGTAGTGGTAGTGTTGTAGTAGTAGTAGTGTTGTAGTGGTAGTGTTGTAGTGGTTGTTGTAGTGGTAGTGTTGTAGTGGTTGTTGTAGTGGTAGTGTTGTAGTGGTAGTGTTGTAGTGGTAGTGTTGTAGTGGTAGTGTTGTAGTGGTTGTGTTGTAGTGGTAGTTGTAGTGGTAGTGTTGTAGTGGTTGTGTTGTAGTGGTTGTTGTAGTGGTAGTGTTGTAGTGGTAGTGGTGCAGTGGTTGTTGTAGTGGTAGTGTTGTAGTGGTAGTGTTGTCGTGGTTCTTGTTTGTTGTTGTTGTTACTGCTGTCGTTGTTGACGTCATTGTCGTAGACGTTGTTGTTACTACTGTTTAGCCCCACCCCATGCTCAGCCTGGTTGAGGCCCAACATACTATACCCTCGGGCCGACCAAAACCTAGTGAGTGGATTCCGTAGACGGAAACTGTAAGAAGCCCGTCGTATATACATATATCTGTGTGTGTGTCTTTGTGTCTGTCTTTGTCTCCCACCACTGCCTGATAACCGGTGTGGGTGTGTTTACGTCCCTGTAACTTAGCGGTTCGGCTAAGGAGACCAATATAATAAGTACCAGGCTGAACCAAAAAAAGAAATAATAATAATAATTACTAGAGTTGATTCATTTGACTAAAAATTCTTCTAGGCGGTGCCCCAGCATGGCCGCAGTCTAATGACTGAAACAAGTAAAACAAGAGATAAAAATAGGTATAGTGCGCTCTGGACCACCATTCTCAATGTGTCCTTTAAAGTAGATTTGACTGGTGTTTCTGGAAGGTAAAGCTGTGGTTAAGAAGCACGCCTTGCAGCGACATCGTTTCAGGTTCAGTTCCACTACGCAGCATCTTGAGAAAGTGTTTTCTACTATAGCCCCAGGCCGACCAATACCTTGTGAATGTATAAATGTCTGTATGTGTGTGTGTGTGTGTGTGTGTGTGTGTGTGTGTGTGTGTGTGTGTGTGTGTGTGTGAAGGCGCATGGCTCAGTGGTTAGAACGTCGGGCTCACAATCATGAGGTAGTGGGTACGATTCCCGGACCGGGCTGTGTGTTGTGTTCTTGAGCAAGACACTTTATTTCATGTTGCTCCAGTTCATTCAGCTGTAGAAATGAGTTGTGACGCCAAGCTGTATCGGCCTTTGCCTTTCCCTTAGATAACGTTGGTGGGGTGGAGAGGGGAGGCTGATATGCACGGGTGACTGCTAGTCTCCATAAACAGCGTTGCCTGCACTTGTGTCTTAGAGACGAACTTTCTAAATGCAATCCCATGGTCGTTCATGACCGAAGGGTATCTTTACCCTTTTGCCCTTTATATAGAAGATATGAGAAGCTTTCGACAGAATGACTCAAGCTAATAGATTTGTGTTTTGAGAACTCAAATAGGTGTGCCACCAAAATTCCAGTTAGAACAGTAGTTAAAGTTGTGGCTATGTGATTATCTTGTTCAAAAACGGCTGGAGGTGGCATTCCTTTGAGTCGTTAGGTACATGTTAAAGTATGGAGGAAAGGCAAACAATTAGGCACTACAGAACAAGGACATTTAATTTAATTTAATTCACACTAAATTTAGCTGTTGATTCCGTTCTGTCAACCTCTTCAAGCTTGTAGACCAGCCTTCAATACTGGCTATTGATGGTATTAAGGACAGATATCGGGACTGTTTTGTGTGACGTATGCAGGTCTTTTCTAGATTGAATTAAATGAAATTAAACATCCTTGTCCTGCATTGGCTAATTGTTTGTCTTTCCTCACTACTTTACCTATATATATGTATATATATATATATATATATATATGTATATATATATATATGTATATATATATATATATGTATATATATATATGTATATATATATATATATATACATATATATATATGTATATGTGTATGTATGTATGTATGTATGTATGTATGTATGCATGTATATATAGATACGGAATATAAAGCTAAATTTAAATATATGTGTGTGTGTGTGTGTGTGTGTGTGTGTGTGTGTGTGTGTGTGTGTGTGTGTGTATATATACGGATATACATATATAGATAGACAAAAGCACATACACACACATATATATTCACTCTCATCACCGCCATCCCTACCATTACGAACACTGACACTACTCCTATCACAATAACCTTCCGATCATTACCACTATTACATCGCACACCCATTCCAGCCATCTCACCCGCATTCATTTAGCCACCCACCCACACACTTACACACACACACACACACAGAAGTATGCATACACACACACACAAAGAGGCATGCACACACATACACACACACACACTGCAGACACTCAGACCCATTCGTAAGTCATTAAGACTTCAACATTTGGTTATGATGGAATTATTATATGGAAGAGACAGGTCCTGTGACGCCGCTTTTACGCACGCACGCACACACACATACATATACACACACATACATATACACACACATACATATACACACACATACACACACACAGTGATAAAGATAGACACCCCGCATACTTGCATGTATGAGGTGTTTGTAAGTGTATATATATATATATATACACACACACACACACACATATATATATATATACATACATGTATACACATGCATGTACATACACACGTACGCACACACATCGTTTTTGTATCTAGTTTGCAAGTTTCTTTACGTGATTTCGTGATAAATGTGTGTGTATATATATATATATACATATGCATATAAACATACATATATTTATATGTGAATACATATTATGCATACATATATACATACATTTACATATAAGTATATATACATATCTATAAATATACATATATATACATATATATATAAATATATATATATATATATATATATATATGTATGTATGTAGGAATATATGTATGTATGTGTGTGTGCGTGTGTATATCAATATATATGTATGTGTGTGTGTGTGTGTGTATTTATATAAGTATATATAAGCACACATACTGCTTACGCTTACATATGCGCAACTATACATACACACACACACACACACACACACACACACACACACATTCATTCCGTTCCCATGTATTTACCTCTTTTCGATTGGCGCCGACACAAACACCTCCAACTACCCGCGCTGTTTTATGCACTTGTTCTTATTATTGCCATTATTTCTGGTGATTTTCTCACCGTCATTGCTGTAGCAGCAGCAGCAGCAGCAGTGGTAGTAGTAGTAGTAGTAGTAGTAGTAGTAGTAGTAGTAGTAGTAGTAGTAGTTGTTGTTGTTGTTGTTGTTGATGTTCTTGTTCTTCTCTGTGTGGTCCCTATTTTCCCCCATTATCAGCCGTCACTTTTCTACCTACCGTCTACTACCCCTAACTCTGGACCCTCTTTTAGCCAATAAAGATGCCATTATTATTATTATTATTATTATTATTATTATTATTATTATTATTATTATTATTATTGTTATTGTTGTTGTTGTTGTTGTTGTTGTTATTCTTGTTGTTGTTGATGTTGTTGTTGTTGTCCTTCTTCTTCTACTTCTTTTTTTTCTTCTTCTTCTTCTTCTTCTTCTTCTTCTTCTTCTTATTATTATTATTATTATTATTATTATAGCCCTTGTGGGCAATAAAACGAATTAATTATTATTATTATTATTATTATTATTATGACAAAGACATTGTCATCATGAAAATGCTTGTGGAATTTGCCAGAAACGATGAAGTGTCCAGTATAATGTCACCAATTTAGTTTTAAGTCTCCCTTTTTACCTTCAGTTCAGTTTAAATCTCGCCGAGGTCCATTCCAACAATCTCTCTTTCGAAAACTGAAAATATAAAATAATGCTCCGTCGATATCTTTGGTATATTCTTCCCACCTCTTCAGACCATTGAAACCAAAAATGGTATCCTTGTGTTGTCAGTGACGTCATCATCGTCGTCATAGACGTCGTTGTCGTTGTTGTTGGTGTTGTTGTTGTTGTTATTGTTGTTGTTGTTATTCATTGGTACGCCGGGTAAAATGCTTAGCGACATTTCATCCGTCTCAACGTTCTGAGTTCAAATTCCGCCAAGGTCGACTTTGCCTTTCATCCTTTATTGGTCGATAAAATAAGTAGCAGTTGAACACTGGGGTCGATGTCATCAACTCATCCCCTCCCCCAAAATTGCTGGACTTGTGGAAAAATGTTAAACTACTATTATTATTATTATTATTATTATTATTATTATTATTATTATTATTATTATTATTATTATTATTATTATTATTATTATTATTATTATTATTATTATTATTATTAAGACGACGAGCTGGCAGAATCGTTAGCACGTTGGACGAAATGTTTAGCGGTGTTTCGACCGTTGCTACGTTCTGAGTTCAAATTCCGCCGAGGTCGATTTTACATTTCATTTCCTCAGGGTCGATAAATTAAGTACCAATGAAACACTGGGGGTCAATGTAATCAAGTAGTCTCCTCCCACAAAATTTCAGGCCTTGTGTCTATAGTAGAAAGGATTATCATCGTCATTATTGTTATTAAGCAGCGAGGAGACAGAATACAAGTACTGTACTTGGGATTCCGCGCCTCTTTGAGAGCGTTATGGAGCTCACGAGGAGGCGAAAAAATGCCAGGGTGATACATCTGGAGCACTAGTTGTTTAGAGTG
>NC_068994.1:13853058-13855345 GCF_001194135.2 Octopus bimaculoides
GTCGTCGTCGTCGTCGTCGTCGTCGTCGTCGTCGTCGTCGTCGTCGTCATCATTGTCATCATAATCAGCAATTACGAGAAGACTGCATTCGTCATTGTCATTATAAAGATTGCGATGGTTGCGATTTATTAAATGTTAGACGATGACAAGTATGACGGCTGTTTGAGTGTGGGGAGATGAGTGCAGTGCTGACGGCGATGATGATGATGATGATGATGATGATGACGACGACCCCGACCATGACCACGATGATGATGATGATGATGATGATGATAATGATGACGGTGATTGTAGAATCAGTCCCCTGTTACGAATTATCTTGACGGCCATTATAAAAGTTCCTTTCTTATTAACCCTGTCACTTATCATTATCACCACCATCGCCATAGTCGTCATCGTCGTCATCATCATCATCATCGTCATCATATATTCATCATCATCACCATCTTTATTATTATTAGCGGCGGATGAAATGCTTAGCGATATTTCGTTTGTCTGTACGTTCTGAGTTCAAATTCCATCAAGGTCGACTTTCATCCTTTCAGGGTCGATGAAAATAAGTACCCGTTGAGCACTAGGATCGATATATTCGGGTAGTCCCAACTCCTCCAAATTTCGAATTCCAAGCTCTGTGCCTTTGATATAAAGAATTACTCTCATTATTATAAAGATAGGGCGGCGAGCTGGCAGAATCGTTAGCACGCCGGGCGAAATACTTAGCGGTATTTCGTCTGCCGTTACGTTATGAGTTCAAATTCCTCCGAAGTCGACCTTGCCTTTCATCCTTTCGGGGTCGATACATTAAGTACCAGTTACGCACTGGGGTCGATGTAGTCGACTTAATCCCTTTGTCTGTCCTTGTTTGTCCCCTCTATGTTTAGCCCCTTGTGGGCAATAAAGAAATAAGAATCGTTAGTACGCCAAGCAAAATGCTTTGTGACATTTCGTCCGTCAAGTTCTGAGTTCAAATTCCACTGTGATCGACTTTTCCCTTCATCCTTTCCGGGTCGATAAAATAAGTACCAGTTGATCATTGGAGTCGATGTAATCCCACTGTTTGAGATTACTGGCCTTGTACCAAAATATGAAATTATTATTACTATTGAGTGAGAAAGCAGTGCATGTCATCAAAGTGACACTGGGGTAAAATATACGAAGCCTAGAATACCTATCCCTTAGCGGTATTTCGCCCTTCGCTACGATCTGAGTTCAAATTCCGCCGAGGTCGGCTTTGCCTTTCATCGTTTCGGGGTCGATTAAATGGGAACCAGTTATACACTGGGGTCCATGTAATCGACTTAATCTCCTCCCCCAAGCTGCCCTTGTGGTAAAAATTTGAAATTATTATTATTATTATTCAGTAGTTTTATTTTTATAACGTGATTTCACTTTACTACCGAGCGCAGCTCTGTGTGCCTTAGGTATGTGCTGTGGTTTGCTGTGATGCTATTATTATTATTATTATCATCATTTTAAATTGAACAGGTTACGAGCGACTCCATTCTAAAGAATGCCTTTCCGAAATGCTGTGCCCTCGACGTTGCAGTTGCATCGAAGGAGTCATAGATTGCCGGGGCCAGGAACTAAAAGTCATCCCTGATTTCATTCCAGAAAGTACAACTGACCTGTAAGTGATACCAGTAACAGCATTACATGTGTGAATAGCTTAGTAATCCTTTGTTACATTGACAGTCGTTGAGCCATCAGTTAAGTCACGGTCTTCTTCTGGTTCATAGACGGATTCATTGAAGTAAGCATTCTCCTTGTTCTTTCGCCTATTAACAACAACAAAAGGCAGTAGATGTCGTTGGATAATCAGTAATAAAAAGAGCTGAATATTAATATATATTTTTTCAGATTTCCCTTAGGCGTGTACTTCATTCAAAAGCTCCGTGAAAGCTATAAGGTGATGCAGAAGCACTAAGTTTTGAGTACTCTGCATCTTATAGCAGAAACAGTAGTAAGCTAATGAAGTTGATTACGGAATTTCTGTTTCTTCGTCATTTCTTTAATACCAATATCAATATATGTGTGCATACAGATATTTGCATATATGCATGTGTGTGTATGTTTGTATATGTATATACATATATATACGTATGTTTGTATGCATGTATGTATATATATATACAGGGCGTCCACAAAGTCTGGGTACATAGGGATTAACACATACTTTAAGAAATTATTATTTCTTATATTTAATTGTTTATGTTACGATTTTATTTACTCCATGTACCCAGACCTTGTGGACACACTGTATATATATATACAGGGCGTCCACAAAGTC
>NC_068994.1:13856656-13858335 GCF_001194135.2 Octopus bimaculoides
AGAGTAGTACAAACTTGTAATTTAGCCTGGCTCACTCCAACTTTTACATCTTTTTTAAGACAGTCTTCAAACAGTTTTCAAACATCATGTCCGTTAATCAAGAGCGGTGAGCTGGCAGAAACGTTAGCACGCCGGGCGAAATGCTTAGCGGTAATTCGTCTGCCGCTACGTTCTGGGTCCAAATTCCGCCGAGGTCGACTTTGCCTTTCATCTTTTCGGAGGGTTAATAAATTAAGTACCAGTTACGCACTGGGGTAAATGTAATCGACTTAATCCCTTTGTCTGGCCTTATTTGTCCCCTCTATGTTTAGCCTTTTGTAGGAAATAAAGAAATAAGAATCGTTAGCTGGACGAAATGCTTAGCAGTATTTCGCCCGTCGCTACGTTCTGCGTTCAAATTCAGCCGCGGTCGACTTTGCCTTTCATCCTTTCGGGATTGGTAAAATAAGTACCAGTGAAACATTGAGGTCGACGTAATCGACTTGTCCCTTGTCCCCAAATATCAGGCCTTATGCCTATAGTAGAAAGGATTATGTCCGTTAATCAGCATAAAACTTAATCAGTTGTAAAATATCGCTTTCTGTTTTAACGTTATAGGTAATCACAGGTGCACAGTTCTCGATGTATAAAAATGAGTCATCTCCATTTAACTGTGTATTATTAAGCTGCTCATAATGGGCAGGTGAATAAACATAGCTCATGTTTATATCACGAGATCTCTACTCTTGTGATTTGCCACAATGCTAAAATGGAAATCAATATATACTCTTTTTTTTTTTTACTTATTCATATGTTTTTGACGATTGTTTTAAGCTTAAAGCAATCTATTTGTAGTCATTAGTTTGTATTACTTAATATATTCAACTCTACAATTTGTAAAAGCGCTAGATTATCTGACAAACGTAAGCCTTTCTGAATATTGCGCTACTTCGCCCGCCATCTTGTATATAGCTCACAAACAGATCAACGATTCTAAACTATGACGAAAACAACATACAATTCTCGCTGGCAAGAGCAAAGTTTTTAAAACACATGACGAAGTTCGAAGAATTGTTTTGGCACAGCTATTGACATTTTCCATTCAAAGAGTTTTAACCCCATATTCACATGCTAGTATATAGACTGTATAGCTTTATTTGCTTCAAATTCCACCTGTAAAAACGATTTATTTCACGTATCTCGAAGTATCTTAAAAATATATAATATATGTACAGTATATATACTAATATATATGCGTATATATTATATGTATAATGTACGTATATAGATATACATGTGTATGTCTGTATGCAAAAACAATGAAAAATATTTTTGTCATTTCACTTGTACTAAATCTTAATTCTTTCCTTTTCTTGCAGCGACTTGGGCAACAATCAAATATCATTTGTAGCCTCAGACGCCTTTGCTGGCTTAACTTCACTAAACTCATTGTAAGTATGCGTCCATATACTGATATACAAATGTATGCGTACGTGTGTATATGCATACATATATAAATACATATATATATGTATGTATACATGCACTTATACACCTACGTGCAATGCATTATCTATAGACACAAATGCATATAACCATATGTGCATGTGTCCATGTACATTATATATATATATATATATCAGCATGTCTTCACCACTACAGTCTTACCAGTTTTTCATTTTTCTGAATATTGCGCTTCT